>NC_134868.1:34504396-34804396 GCF_049852395.1 Peromyscus maniculatus bairdii | reverse complement strand
CAAAGTCTCCAAGGCAGTAGTCTTCAACTTTCCTAACACTGTGACCCTTTAATACAGTTCCTCATGTTGTGGTGACCCCCAACCATAAAATCGTTCTGTTGCTACTTCATAACTGTAATTTTGCTACTGTTATGAATCCTAATGTAAATATCTGATAGGCAACCCCTGTGAAAGGGTCCTTCAACCTACAAAGGGGTCAAAACCCACCGGTTGAGAGCCACTGCTCTAGGAGAACAAGGCTTAAGAGCAGCCTATCTTCGAAGTAAGCAGCTTCTCTGTTTCATGTGCTAAGCAGCCCAAGCTTGTAACCTAAGTGCACACTGCTCTTCACTGGAGGAACTTTAGAACCCTCACAAATCACAGACAGGCTTTGACTTAAAAGTTGAGGCAGATCAATTGTCTCTTCTCTACTTTTTCTTTAATGTTAACCTCAGAACCAAATGTTTTCTAAAAATTCCCATTTTTAAGATCCTGGTGTATTTTAAACACACGCTACCTCTAACTTCCCTAGAGTGTGTAGATATATTGACTAAGTTAAATCATAATGAACTACTGCAACAGAGGAAAAAGGGGGTGACTTGAGATAGAAGGGAGAATGTTCCTCTTTCATTAAACAGATGGGGAACATGATAGCACAGTCGTTCTGATACAGTTTGGATTTGGCCTGCATTCTCTGATCCACTGGGAATGAGTCCAGATCGCCTCTATGCAATATCAAAATTGAATGTTAATGTCTTCGCCAATGGTGAATGGCAATGTCAAGGAAGCTGCCGACTGAAGAAACACATACATATATACGGAATGAATTTCAGAAGAGCTGAGTCAAGATCAATAGGAGGAACAGAGCAAATGAAATCACTAAATACAATGATTTCCATAAGGCTTGGTATTGAAAAAAAACACACACTAAATAAATAAAAGCTATGCACCACCAATAACCCAGCTTACAGAAGACTGCAGTAATAAAACAGAGGAGTGAGATATCTGCTTCAACAAGGAGGCAAAGAGTTTCAAAGAACAACTGAGGTGAGTGCAATGCTAAGGAGAGTCAAAAAACTCCAGCACTGTCCACTCCACATTTTCATATGAATGGCAGAGTAGACTTTGTGTTGCCCATTTTTGTAATTAGGAAGCTAAAATAGTTCATGACTAAAAGGAATTTCATCTTTTAAAAATATTCAGAGAGATAGAAAACAATCAGTAATATAAATCTCTTTCAAATATATATATGTACAGATATATATGTACACACACGCACACACACACACACATATATATATATATATATATATATATATATATATATATATATATATATATACATATTAGACAAATTATTTGATATTTTAAAGAGGCCAGAGGAACATATTGCATGCCCCTAACTGGAGGTACATGCCATTGAGAGTTGCTTTATGTGGAAGCTGGGAGATAATTCTGGTCCTCTGGAAGAATAGAAAGAGCTCTTAACATCTGTGCCTTCTCCAGCCTTCTCTTTCATATTTTATACTGACATTCACCACAAGCCTTCAGCTGCCTCTCATAAGGTATTGGTTTTATACTTAGCAACATTAGAGTACAAGCCAGACATTGGCTAAGAACTTGTGATGAAGAGTCTAAGCACTCAGTTTATATACTGCTTAACTCTAAGATCTTCCTTCTTGTTGTGAAATTTAATAAGAATGACATTGTATCTGATTTTACTGATGGGAACACAAGAAATATTCATGAACACTGTGCACATATTGGTTAATACTAATTATAACAATAAAGGCTTTCTCTCATTGGGCTCTATGTGACAGTGCCTGCATTGAAGAACTTGAAGGACAAGGGATTATTGCTATTTGCAGTTTTAGTAGGTTCTAGATCACAGTTTTGGGCTTCTGATGAGACACTGCATCATAGCATGTGTTTATGACTAGGCAGATTGGTTGTCTCAAAGTTGATTGAGGAAAAGGAAGAGACCAGAGGCCTGTCTCTTTCGCAGGAATACTCCCAATACCCAAGCACCTCTCATAAGGCCATACCTTCTAAAAGTCCATAGCACATAACAATAGCACTGACTTGAGGACCAAGTCTTTGGGAGCCATTGAACATTAAAACTACAACAGTGTCTTTGATTTATAATAATGATTGATGGCACAGTATCCCAGTCAATTGGTACATTCAGCCTCTTTTGTTTACATGGAGATTAGCTGCTCTTTACTTTTTCTATGTCTACTCAGTTGTATCAATTTGAATCCTGGTACCAACATAGTTCTTTATAATACTTGACTCAATTTATCCTATATTGTACCTACAGATTCAAATTCCTTTCTACTCACTTTAAACATGATCATATCAGCATCATTTGAAGTAATCTGAATCATAAATATGTGAAATATTATTTGATCTCAGACAAACAAATTTACAGATTCATATTTATGAATTATGTTGCACCATCCAGACAAGGTAAAACAAGAATGTATGTGTGGGCCAATTGGAAAATAATTACTCTTTAACATTTTTATTAAATCTATTGTTTGTGTGTGTGTGTGTGAATGTGTGGTTATATATATATATATATATATATATATATATATATATATATATATGAAGTTTAGAGGACAGTTTGGGGAAGCTGTTCTCTCCTTCTGCTATGTGGGCCCCTGGGATCCAACTCAGGTCAATGGGCTCAATGGCAAGCATTCTTACCCATTGTACCATCTTGTCAAACCTTAATTATTGACTTTCAATTTTTCAAACAGCTTTAATTACTGATTATAGTTCAGTTTACCAAGATACCATTATATATCATTTCAATAGACTATGAATTATATTTTTGCACAACAATACTAAATATTTTTAGAAAGAAGTTACAAAAAAAGTATATACTTAATTGGTCTCTGGAACTGATTTATTTTTTCCCATTTCTGAGATCATCTCATTGTCATTTTATACCTTTTGTTCAAATGATACTTTAGAATGAGGAACGTTGATGAAGCCCCATCCATATTGGCTGACCTAACTCTACACAACAAGATGACGACCAGAACTTCTCTTTTGATTCTCAGCAATGTTTTTTAAAACTGGGGATGGGTCAGCTGTTACCACCTGTTACTCTTCCAGAAGATCTCATTTCAGATCCAGCATCCAGATCAGGTGGCCTAAAACTCCTATAAATCCAGCACCAGAAAATTAAACACCTTTTACTGCTTTTGCAGGTACCCTCACAGACATGCCAGACACATAGATGTACAGACATACAAATAAATAAAATAAAATATTAAGCTTTAAATAACATAAGTCAAAATTATTATTAAGCTCTATGGGGGGCCATTGTGAAGCAAGAGGCTACAGAGAAAACAGGACTCAGTAGCCACATCTGTTACAGTTAAATCTCATTCAGTAATGATTAAGTCTACAGCACCTTCATTGTTGAGCTGAGTTTTAGTTTTCTGTCAAGGTGCATTCCTATTATATTAACCAAGTCCCCAGTGGATGGTCTCCGACTTCAACTAAACAAAGTTGAAGCTCCATCCTGGACTGAAATTCAGACATATTCCTCCCAGCAATGTGTACAACTTCCAGGTCTTGGTTTCTGTTTTCTCAATAGCAGCCTTCAATTCCTTTTATTTATTGTCTACCTTAAAGTAACAAGGGCCTTGAAAATCAGAATTAGGCTGAATAGTGATGGTACTGACCTGTAATCCCACCATTTCGGAGTGTGGTACAGGAAAACTGTGAGTTCAAGGCCAGTCTGGAATAGCTAGGGAAACAATATCTCAAAAACTCACAGATAGAATGACTGTCCCCTGATGGGAGAAGTTACCCCATGGGAGAAGCAGATGATGGGAGGGGAGGAGGAGGGAGGAGGAGGAGGGATGAGAGGGGGATCAGTGGTTGTTCTATAAAATGAATAAAAAATTTAAAATTAGCCGGGCGGTGGTGGCGCACGCCTTTAATCCCAGCACTCGGGAGGCAGAGGCAGGCGGATCTCTGTGATTTCGAGGCCAGCCTGGTCTCCAAAGTGAGTTCCAGGAAAGGCGCAAAGCTACACAGAGAAACCCTGTCTCGAAAAACAAAAACAAAAACAAACAAACAAAAAAAAATTAAAATTAAAATAAAATTTAAAATTATTTAAAAAATAAAATAATAAAATAATTACAGGTTTTCTTTTATGTTTATAGAAGAAAGCAACTGACAGTAGCTTGGAGACACACAATGATGGAAATTTCGTCTTCTTGCCCACCATATATTTCGAATATCACCTAAATAATTACAAACTGGATGGTAGTGGAGCCAACCATTTGTTTCATCATCCTTAAATTTCATATGGGGAGTTCAGCAAAAACTAATTACTCCTGATCATTAGACAGACTGATTTCAAAGACTATGGCAAGAGATAATTGGCAGCATCAGGTTGAATAAACAATCAGTGTGTTTTGCTAAGAGTCTGATTAATTCTAAATATAAATGTCTTGTTTAGTATGCACCATACTGAGTGCCAGCAACATGCGCTTTTTCCCTCAGTGCTACATTGCTTTTACAGCTAGTCATATTCTTCACACATGAGCTGAGTGTATTGGACAGCTTACAAAGACATCAAGTTGAGAAGTAATGGTCACCTAATATACTTACAAATTATCAATTCAAATTATTGTAAGACAAATTAACTCCTTCTGTCGATAATAAAACTGGAAATTAATAGGGTTTTTGCTCTTGTGTAAATTTTTTTTCTTGATATGTGAATGGTAAAATTAATATACAGGGTATCCACTTTATCTAGGCATTTTACCTACATTATATTCAAGTTATTTTAAAGGAAACTTGAACCCCAAGTAGAAACAAACCTATGTTCATGGCTTTTAAAGGACAATTTTCAGAAAATGATGAGGATCTCCAAGTAAATCACAAAAAGGATAAAACCCTGGAATTCTCTTAGATAATAAAATATGATTAAATAGTTAGGACCACTGTAAACATCATCCATCTTTGGTATCTATTTTCTTATGTATTTTATGTTACAAATGATACTCACACTATATCAAACAGCAAATGAAAAACTACCAAACTTGATTCTTCCCCGCTCTGTCTTGTCAATTTTCTTGCTCTGCAATATTTGACCCATAGCAAATCCATTGCCAGATGGGCTCATTCTCAGCTGGGACTTCTAAATGACCTTCGTTTTTCTACAAGGTCCACAGAATTCCCCATACTCAGCCTTGACTTCACCCATCTCTCAGTAAATCTCTATTTGCATTGTTTATCTGCGCTAAAATGTCACCCAAACCCAGCACTCAGATTTACATCTCAAATGGATTAAGTGTTTCTAACATAGATTTTCATAGCTGCAACCTTCCTTAATGTTTTCTGCCTTTGTAACACATAACACTTGCCACTTAATATGCCCGTGTATTTATTTGTTACAAATCCTTCAGTAGCTTCCTTGGAGAAAGAGGATGAATTTGTTCAGCTCCATATCTTTGGCAGCAGCACTTGATTTACAGACTAAATGAATTAATGACCACCTGGTGGCAGTTCATGGATTATATCATCTATCTATTGGTTATGCAAATATGCTGATGATATGTTTATAATTTCAGGGTTCTTTGCCTTCAGTTCTGAATATGCCACAAATTCCACTCTGCAAAACATATAACTGACTGGATGGGGCCTTTCTTTGATTGAAAATAAAAGGTCAAAACAAGAGGAATGGTCTTCTCAATATATGGTATCTTCTGAGATTTTTTCGTACAACTATCACAAGGAAAAGTAGGGACCATTGTCTTGGATCTGGTGTGTTCTAGTTTTTTCATCTGATACCCAGGGGCAGAAGGGAGACTTTGTCATGTTATTCCACAACGGTGCTTGCCACACACCAAAGAAGTCTGGTAATTACGGTACTGAATTACTCTACAATATTAAAATGGCCAAGCAAATGCCGTGGTTAGCTTGTTTGTTTGTTTTAATTAGGCCTTTTAAAGAAACAGTTGCAGACTATTTCTATATTGTGTTTATTGGTGTGTTTCTAAAACAGTGTAACTCAGGGAGCATGTGGAAGAAAGTTAAATTTACTGAGCTCTATTCATGTCTTTTTTCCTGTCTAGTGTCAATATTGCAGGAACAAACATGGCTATGCACTTAACTCTGGGGTAGGACAGAGGGTCTTTCAGAAACATGCCCAGGAATGGTATAACTAGACCATAATGTAGTTCAATGTTTAATTATTCAAAAAATCTCTGTACTGATTTCTATAATGGTTATAGTGGCTTACACTTTCACTGGCACTTTCAAGGGTACCTCTATCCCTATCTCCTCTTTAGCCTTTGCTGTTAGTTATTTCCCATCCTGACTAGTGTGAGAGGGGATCTCAAAATCAATTTAAATCTTCATTTCCATGGTGGCTAAAGATATTGAATATTAAAAGAGAAAATATATTTATTGTCCGTGTGTGCTTCTTTAGTTGACAACTGCCTGTTCATTTCATCAGTCCACTTATTGAAAGACAGGAATGTTTGTTGTTTGTATGTTTTCATTTTTGGTGTGTGTGTGTGTGTGTGTGTGTGTGTGTGTGTGTGTGTGTGTATGTGTTTAATTCTTTCTTATATGGAGATCCTAGTTTTTTTTAAAAATATTTTATTTACTATTTGATAATTTAATACATATATAGAATATATTTCAGAGCTTAGATTTCAATGATTATATGTGTATGTACAGCAATGTGAGGAGGAAAAAGCTATGGAACTAAAATAGAGGGGAACAAGAGTTGGGGTGGGGAGAAGGGACAAAGGATCCATGTGACAGAACAGGATGGGGGAGGTACAGCAGGGGAAGGGGTGTAGAGAAGAAAGGGAACATGAAAACTAAAACAAATTTAATTTGAAAAGAGTAATAATACAACCTAATATATGTATGCTAAAGTGATAATCTTTAAAAAACACATCAGAAATGTTCATTTTTTTCTTTCTTAGTAATTGCTAAAGTTACTTTAGCCATATTGATTGATGATACATATTGATAACTTAATTTTTATATACACATAAATAAAAATATGAATACCAACAAAATAATCATTCCCCTATGCCGCTGCAATCAATGTGTATTAGAATTTCAGCAAATTGCCATTTAATCCTTCTTCAATCACAAAAGCAAACTGACTTTATCTATATTATTTTAAACACGGATCTTTAAATTACTTCCATTTACATTACCTTCTCTGACAACATAATATTCTTTACTATGAATGACCATACCTTTTTGAAACTGACCCTTTGTATTGAACAGTCGGTGATCACTTCCTATAATTCTTTTACAACTATAACTTCCTGTCGGTTAAGAAATGTTATTGGAGCCTTATATGTACTAAGTATTATTCACATAAATACTGAGGTGAACAGCAAAGAAAAGCCAGAATTTCTGCCCTCAGAGGACTCATGTCTTACTTTAAAAAGTGAAAAAAAATGTGCATGATAATGTAATATGTGGTACACTAGAGAGGAATGATAAAAAGAGTGGTAGCAAAGGACATGCCTGTGGTGATTAAACACATAGATTGAGATGCTCAGAGAATATGTCCCTACAAATAGTATTTAAGCAAAACCCACAAAGAAGTAAGCATACAATGCATCCTGGGATATAGGTACTGAAAAAGAGAAAGGACATTTCAGGGAAGAGTGTAATCAAGACCAGAGAATTGCTCTCTTGTTGAAGGAGCAGACAGTGGCATTGACATAGAAGAGAGAAATTAGAGATAAAGTCAGAGTTGTCCCAGGAGAGTGTGCAGCAGTTTCAGGCTGTTAATTCTCTTTCATCCCTACTCTTGAGGAGCTGGGAAATCTCTATTGTGTGAGAAGAAGTGCACCAGACTGAACTCATGGTTTAAGCCAATGGATCTGGCTTCTGTGGTAAAGTAGTCTATAGTGTTAAACCAAGAGAGGGATATGATGGAGAAGCTACACAAGAAGACAATGAGAAAACATCACTACAACCAGAGTACATTGGCGGCTGGAGTGAGACACAGTCAGTTGTGAATTCATGGCCATATCAAAGGTGTGTTAGAAGTAGATCATAAGGGGCCTGGTGAGAGGACTCAGCAGGTAAGTCGGCTTGCCTCTCTAAGCCTGGCAACATGAGTTCAATTCCTCCGGAACCCACATAGAGAGAACCAACCCCCACAAGTTGTCTTTTGACCTCATAAGTGGACTATGACATGCCCCCCACCTGTAGATGAATGAGTGAATAAAGAAATGAATGAATGAAAAGAGAATAGTAGGATCTAGGATGATGTCAAGCTTTTGGATTTGAATGTCTTGAAGAGAGCATGTTCCATCTATAAGATGGTCAGATCATGAGACAAGCAGGTTGCCCATGACGTTACCAGTCTTCCACCTCCTTCCATTGGATATCCATGTCTTGACACTAAATAGGCGACAAAATGAACCCATTTGGAATTAAAAGAAGTTCTGAGTTGAGGTACAATTCTGGGGTCTTCAACATACAGACTATATTTTAAATAAGTGTATTTACTCACACACATCTTTATTTATAGTTCCATCTTTTCCTTTCAATAATAAGTATTCGTAATATAGGGTTTGGATTTTCTGACACTTTCATTTAAAATGTCTTCCCAATCACTGTGCCTATTTAAGTTTTCTGTATAGATAATCGTCCTACATATTTGCATATGTTAATTTAAGTAAAAATTACATACATACATACATATTTCACTTGTATTTTAAAATTCTTTGCATAATTGCTGAAAATATGTTTGGTTAGAAACCAAATGGAAATACAATTCCAGCAAAATCTACAAAAAAATTCAGACATAGGTATAAATTTGCACATATACATAAACACATAGATAATCAGGTCACAAACTTGAGGAACTTTGGTAAGTGCATAAAAGGTATGGGAAATACAACATTTTTCTTTTACCTAGATAGGAAATAAAGTTATAAATATTTCAATAATGCTTGAAAAAATAAAATACTGAAAAGCCGTTAACTGTTTTATTATAAAAATGCAGTTTTATCATAACCTTTCAAAAGCAAATCACAGAAGTATTTTTCTATTTAGAAATTGACTTAGAGCCTGTTTAAAATAGATTTTAATAAGGCTGCAGAATAATGGAATGCTAACTCAGTTTAACATATAATTATTTTTAAAAATAAAAAATAAGTACTATACTGGCTGCAAACTATACTTACTGACAGGTACTATCCCTTATTTAAATTAATATGTAAAAAAGGAAGATATCACCAAGTGGACGAAATGAGAGAATAATGCAATACATTTAGTCTATACTCCTTAAATAATATACAATTTGGAATCTGATAAGCACAAGATACATAATTAATTTACTATATCAAAGTGTAACCATATTTTTAAAGTTGGAAAATCTTGTGTACCACTTCATTTAGTTGAGTCAATATATTTCTAGAACTATGCAGTACCAGGCAGAGTCTTGTGTTTTCCACAAAAGTATACAAGTGCAGCTAGGAATAAGAGTGCATACATATAGTCCTACTAAGGAGGAGAAGGAGGATAATTTGAGGCCGGTCTGGGGTACATAGTTTGCCTCAACTATGTACATAGGGCACATTATTACAAAACCTTTCCCTTGATAAAAAAAAATGGTATTCATTTCAGATAATCATCTAATGTATTCAAAATATTATTTAGCACATTTGCCTACTTTCACGCTGTGCTTAAATTAGCATGCCTGTTTTTGATTTCCCCAATCTCTTTCCTCCACCCCAATAATTTTCCTTAGAATGCTTATAATCATCATAATAATTCTGAAACCTATTGTACATTCCTCTGCTTCTATTTAAACCACTTAATTCATTGCCACCTCTCATTCAAACAAAAAAGTATGTCAACATTACAATATATCATCAAACTATGTACCCCAGACTGGCCTCAAATTATCCTCCTTGCCTCTGGGTCTCAGAACTTATGGGTAAGTGTAGCTAGAGTTTTCCTGCCTGGCCCACAGTCAGGACAAATCTTTGTCACCTGCCAGTCCCACAGGCGCTCAGACCCAAACAAGTAAACACAGAGACTTGTATTGCTTATAAACTGTATGGCCGTGGCGGGCTTCTTGCTAACTGTTCTTATATCTTAAATTAACCATTTCTATAAATCTATACCTTGCCACGTGGCTCGTGGCTTACCGGGATCTTTTCATGCTGCTTGTCAGGGTAGCGGCTGGCAGTGACTCTTTCTGCCTTCCTGTGCTTTTATTTCTCCTCTCTGTTAGTCCCACTTATACTTTCTGCCTAGCCACTGGCCAATCAGTGCTTTATTTACTAACCAATCACAGCAACACATTTGCTATACAGACCATCCCACAGCACAGCCAAGTGCAGACCATCTCAGACACCTGCACTCAGGCTCGTGGTCCTAATCATCCTCTATGCGGACCTGCTGGGTAAAGCCATGAGGAACCCAAGAACGGGCTCCCACAGGACATACAGAACATCCCACAGCAGGTGTGTGTGTGTGTGTGTGTGTGTGTGTGTGTGTGTGTAAATAAGCAATGATCTAAAAAGTCAAATAACAGTACTTTATCACATAAATTTATTTTTAACATGTCATGATGGCTATGGCTTACTGTATTATTTAAAATAATAGGGCACATTATTACAAAACCTTTCCCTTGATAAAAAAAATGGTATTCGTTTCAGATAATCATCTAATGTATTCAAAATATTATTTAGCACATTTGCCTACTTTCACGCTGTGCTTAAATTAGCATGCCTTTTTTGATTTCCCCAATCTCTTTCCTCCACCCCAATAATTTTCCTTAGAATGCTTATAATCATCATAATAATTCTGAAACCTATTGTACATTCCTCTGCTTCTATTTAAACCACTTAATTCATTGCCACCTCTCATTCAAACAAAAAAATATGTCAACATTACAATATATCATCATAATATCAATGTGCGGTATATGTAGCAAGAAACTATTTTTGATTTACACCCCCTCAGCTCCCTTTCTATGAACTCGGGTTTATTTTGGGAACACTGGCAATGAATGGTACATAGATAAAAATCCTGGGGAAAGGGCAACATTTCAATTTGATGTTTTTAAAATGGTATTGAAATAATATTTTCCTAATTTTAATGTTAAAGGGGGGAAATCTGGTAGTTAGAAAATCTTGAAAAGGATAGACAGTCCATGGCCCTTGTTTTATATAAATTTTCTGTGTTGACAAGTCATACGCAATAGTATCAACAAATGGGGAAATGTAAAGAATAATGGTTTGGGCTGAAGATTAAACTGGTCATGCAAGTTGTAAATACCAAATCTATATTTCATGTAGACTAAACATGGAAAATGTCCTCAATTTCTCCATATTTTTAACAACACAAAAAAGAGGACAATATAGAGTAATATTATTTTAACATGGTTATTGAAAAAAGAGATGAGATAATCATTCCTTTTTTGATATAGTATCTCACTATATATCCCAGCTATCCTCAAATATCCTACTGCCTCAGAGTTGTGAAGGCTAGAAGTACAGTTGTGTGTCACCACAATCATGCCATGTAAATATTTCAAGGTAAAGTCTCTATCTAAATAGCATTACGGTTAACAATTTATTAATGATAAAATTATATTTGATATTCTTCTCAAATATTCTTGTTTAAAATATACAGACAATAAAAGTACAGTGTGAGGAATATTAATAGATGCAGTATGTTAGACTGAGTCAACCTATGCTTTTTTTTTTCCCCTGATTTACCCCTTAAACCTTATATAACATCCTGCAGAACAACACACTGCAAGTTGAGATGGGCCCTTCCTTCTTTTTTAACAGAATTCACCTTTCTTCAGTGTGTGTACATTGAAGAAGTTCCCAAACACACACATAGGTCGTTCTATTGTATAGATCTAATTAGAGTCTATTTCCATTTGTATTTCTAATCATTTATAAGTCACAATTCTTAGAAGATGATAAAGTGCTTGGTCTTCATAAGACATGCTGACTCTACCTCTGAACAGTGCACTCAATGTACTGTTGTTTAACAAAGAAATGCTTCTAGTCTTTAAAACACATTTGCTTGTGTGTTTATATCTCTTCTTATCTATATCTGATACACAAGTATGTCCTCTTAATCTCTTTCTATCCATTTCTATTTATTCATATTACACTTGAAATATGGATATATTTAAGTATGTCCCTCTGGGAGACACTATGGTGGCCACAGTGGGATAGAGTAGTTTTATAAGGTAAACATTCTGCTTCCTCCAGAGACTTACACAGTACTGATAAAGACAGATAGTTTAAACTTAATGTTATATAGTTTTATTAGAATCATATTGAAGAGAAAAGAACCAAGAATAGACATGGTTCATATGTGTAAACTGAATCCTCCGGTAAGACACTCTGAAGGAGTAAATTTTGAGATGAGTTTAAATGAGGGTGTGGAAGAATTCTAAGAGTAATAGGGAGAAGTATTTTTGCACTGAGAACAGACTGGGGCATGAGAGAAGCAACATGCAGGGACAGCTGAGAATGCATCTGATTATCAGGAAGAAAGCAATGTGGGTTATCAAGGAAGCATTGGCACACCACGGATAAACAATTGGCACTATTCTGAGCACCAAGAAACTGAGAAACAATCGATATGATTAGGTTACAGTCTTAAAATATTCTCTTGGTTTCAGCATGAAGAATAAATTGAAATTGCAGAAATAATGTAAAACACTGCAGTTGGATTTGTGTGACAGAAATAGACATGAAATAATTTCAGAATATGTATGAGTTAGAATCAAAAGGATTGTTAAATGGATTACGGAGGAGATGTGAGGGCAAGTCAAGTTTAAGAATAATTCCCTGGCATCTGGTGTAATATCATGAGTAGAAATATCAGTCTCGGGACAGTGAGTACTAGCTGAGGACTAGCTTGTAATATGTAAAATAAAGATTCAGTGTTTGGAAATGACAGTGAAGTAAAATGTATCTTATATATTCATGATAATTGTAAGCAGTGAAATAATTGATATGGAAGTTGTAGAGGAAATTTGTTCTAGAGAAATAAATGTAGTATAGCTTAAGTTCTCAAAAAATCCATTATAGTGAAGACAAAGATGCCAAGATGACTAGATTAGTTTGAATGGGAGGTTTTTTTTTTTTTTTAACATTTCAGTTAGTTTAAAAAGGAGGAGTCAATTTCTTTATAAAGGAATATTAATTGTATTTCTGAATTCACTGATCTGTGTCATACAACAGAGAAAAAATCAAAACCAGTTTTCATGTGAGATCTTCATCCATACTGACTAGCTTTCATGTGCTGGACAGGGTTATATGTACCGCTAGAAGATGTGAACTTGAGAACTATAGTAATGGTCAACCAGTCAAGACATGCCAACTGCTGAAACAGTGGCATGAACATTCTGGGAGTCACCAAACACTTTCTGATTGGACTTAAATCTTGATTTGAAAATTGAAATATACATCTGGCACTTTTTGGGACCAAGAATCTGTGATTAGACAAGTCATGGGCCCTAGAGGAAAACCCAATACTATCACTCTGCTAAGAGGGTGCATTGAACTGACTTCTAATGCATTTTCATCATATGTACAGATTATTATACCTTTCAGCCCGCATCAGAGAAGCTTCTTTTGGCAGATGATGGCAATTAACAGGAAAAAAAAAAACAACAAGTGTTTAGAGTACAAAAAATAAGAGATTACAGAATGTTCCATCCTAATTGAGACATCTTTATTGCAACCCCTTCTCCCAGTAAAAAGGGAT
Organism: Peromyscus maniculatus bairdii; assembly: GCF_049852395.1. Lineage (NCBI taxonomy): Eukaryota > Metazoa > Chordata > Mammalia > Rodentia > Cricetidae > Peromyscus > Peromyscus maniculatus. The sequence goes on along the minus strand of NC_134868.1, from coordinate 34,790,647 downwards.
CCTTGAAGAAGTGGAAGGGTCAACAAAAGTGTGTAAGAGCCAGTTGCAGTGGAAGACTTCATGGAAACTTATTTTGTGGACATAGCAGGACAGTTCGCACATACGAGTTGACAACAATTGATACATCATAAACAAAGCCTTTGCATCAAGCTAAACAAAATCTTAGCTTGGCAAGAGGAGGTAAGAAATGAAGGCCCAAACTTATCTAAAGCAGTACCGACAATTGAAAGTCGCTATGAGAATAATATTTGGATTCTTTTAAGGATATATCCCTTGGTGGGTTGACCACACAGCATTTAAAATCCCCACATCCAAGAGTATATGGGCAGCACCAACTAAACTTGATGGGTTTAAAAGTAAGACGGGCACAACATTGAAAGGGCTGTGAAGAGGGGTGGGAATCACAGATCAAAGGAATTGTTAATATGATTGAAACACTTTGCACAAAAAAACTCAGAAATAAAAAAATGCAGAAAAAGTTCTTTTACAATATAGACTTTTATAAAACAAAACAGTGCGATAAGATGTTCTATAATTTTTACAACCATTCACTAACTCAGCTTATACTTGCAGTTCTGTTTCTATAACCTGTTCTTCCATCTGCCATTTCCATTCCTCTTTTCCTTTCTCTGTCTATCCATTATTCATATAACAACTAGGATAACATGAAGATACATAAGATGAATAAGAAAATTCCTGGCCTTGAGATTTCATAGGCCAGATAAAACAGTTTTAGTTGCATAACAGAACTGCAAAGTATGTAAGTTAGAGACAGCTCTAAGCTCTACAAATCTGCTGTTCTTTGCCTATTTCCACAATAAAATAAATAATCCTCTGGATATAGCCTCTTTTCCAACCTACAGAATTCCTGGACGCAGAAAAGCTTCTGTGGTGTTGATCTTCTCCTTCACATGTGGCTATGGTAGAGTGGATACCCGATCCAGATCACATATTTCATTAACTGATAAAGTCAGGTTCCTTTGCCTTGGAAGTGTACATTTGAGAAAGGTAGATCAAAGGGTCACCGTCACAAACTTCAGGGAAGATGAGATGGAAGAAAGGAGGGAGAATGAAGAAAAGGATAGATCAAAAAGTAATAAGAGAAAGGAGGGAGCAAAAGACGGAGCAGAGAGAGCAAGAAGAGAAATAGAAAATATTTAACTATAGTATCAAACTAAATAGATGAAGTTGCAGCCACCAATGGCCTGTTATTAGTCACAGCAAACACAGGGTTTCTGCTGTGGAAAGCTATGACATGCCACATTGTCCTCATTTTCTGAGAGGAGACCATTCAATGAGCCGTATTATTTGACAGTTGCTACTTAGAAGACGTATTTTATAAAGTGTGTTCCCGAAAGCCACACTCCACCCTTATTCAAACCAAAAGTGATATTTGTTCATCTGTTTACTGCAATTATCAGGCAATCAAAAGACTAACCTGGTACAAAGGACTCTGGTTCCAAAACAATCTGAGTCACATCTTGATTGAATGTCTTCATTGTACCTATCAACTCATATGTATAACTCAACTTATTAATCAGTGCTGAAATAGCTGAAGGTCATTCATCTCAGATTTAATATTAAATTTCTTCTCTATTTATAGCAGTGAAGCTCACATTGAAATTTGCTTCTACATAATTTACCTCCAATTAGGAATAGGATGTAAAAGATATGTTATTACTAAAGTCATATAAAGACAAAAACACAGGTTAAACTGATTCAATAGGTATAGCCAATTAATTATGGATTCCCTGCATTGGTTCATATATTTGAATGTTTGGTCCCCATTTGGTAAAACTGTTTGGGAAGGATTATGAGATGTGGTCTGATTGGAGGTGGTACGCTGCAGGATGTGTGACATTTGAGGTTTCAAAAGCATCCACCATTCCATGGAATTCTCTCTCCCTGGTACTTGTAGATCAGATGTGAACTCTCAGGTGTTGTTCCAGTGCCATGGTGCCAGCCTGCCTGGAGGTGTGCTCCCAGCCATGAGAGTCATGGACTTGCTCTCTGGAACTTGAGGCCCTAATTAATTCTTTATTCTCTAAGTTCCTTTAGTCATGGGGCTTTGCCACAGCAGTAGAAAATCATGAATAGCCTTAAATATTTTCAAACTTTTGAAATGAAAGATAAAAATTTGGCATTCTCTTATTAAGAAATGTTTCCCACAATGGCACCTTGTATGAATGTTGAAAATGGATTTTTAATTTTTTATGTGATTTTTATTCTGAATTGAAAAGATTGGCTGTAAGTGATATTTTTCTCTGGAAAAATGTTATCTAAATAGCTCAGTTTTCCAGGTTTGAAAACATTATATGTCAATACCATGATTTTTATTACAAGAAATTACTCAAGAAACTTGATTATTGATACTCAGAAACTTGGCACATTTCTAGTATACATATAAATGCAGGTGTATGTGTGGATTATGAAATACAGGATTAATTTACAATTATATCTGGGAGACACTGCTAACATAACTAATGAACCCTAAATGCAGAGGACAAACTTAAAAATATCACTGGCCTAAAAAAGTCCCCCAGTGATGATTCACTGGTGACAACAACTTTGTGATGAGTTGAAGGAGCAGAAATAATCTGACCATTATTCAAAGTTGAATCTTTCAAACAAGACTGATGAGTCACCACACTCAAGGTCATTGGTTATTTAGGACCTGGGTGAATTTTCTGTGATGATAAGAAGACAGGACATTTGTAGAATACGATGTAGGAATATAAAATTTTCATTTTGACAATAAGGCATTTAGAATTGCCACCAACAGTGTACTTGACTTCAAATTCAAATATCGTTAGTCAAAATAGTACTTAAAGGATAATGTAAACACAGTGTAGGAAGGAAGAGAGATTACAGAACAGATCTCCTGAAGATGTTCTCAAGCAATGTGCCAGATCGTGCACCCACACAAATAATGCTCAGCAGAGTGTACAAATTAAACAAATGGTACACTTTTAGTTTATTCATATAAATGAAATGGTGCAAAAGAATCATACATGAGAAGAAAGTATTCTATCTATAGTAAGTAAAAATAAGGCCAAAGCAAGCATAAAAAGTTGATTGCTCTTTATATGTAATAGCAAGAATAAATACTGCCCCTCAAATTTCAGGAGGAAGCAAAAGCCACTCATTAATTGGTATGGACTAACTTAAAATTAATAATAATGTTGACAAAGGCACATTATTTCAAAATTGCTTGCTCAGTAAACAACTAGGAATGCATTCGATTGACTGATGACCTACTTCATCTTGTATGTCCAGCAGGACATAACAAAATATACACAAAAGCCAGACCTGACATTTCCATTATAGGCTGCTTATATCCAAGCCCATGCCAACCTCCATCTCTGTCCCTTTTTCCTGAGAGAATGTTTCCTTTTATCATTTCCAGTCACTTTTGCACTTAGAGCTTGGTTGTAAAGCTCTCTTACATAATACAGCCCCTCTTACAATTCTAAAAATTCACATCTAGAATTTGCCAGATAGAAAGGTCTCTCTTTAAGGCTGTAGTGCTCAACTTTCTTAATTCTGACACCATTTAATAAAATTCCTCATGTTGTAGTGACCCCCAATCATAAAATTATTTTTGTTGCTACTTCATAATTGTAATTGTGCTAATGAACAGTATCTCAGTTCCTAAGACCATTGGAAATATATATTTTTCTATGGTTGCAACCCATGGGATGAGAAACACCATTTTAAAGCATCACAGATCGTGTACCATGTGCTTAAGTACATGACCTAAACTGATAAAGCAACCTCATTACTCCACAAAAGCTCATTTTTCATATGGATTATCCCACTCTCCAAGCAAAGCCATCCCTAGTGGAAGAAGCAGCATTCTACTTCGGATGTCACATGCACACACTTCTTCAGCAGGATGGAGGTTAGGTACTTGCTTTCCTGAATATTTCATTTGATGAGGGCAGAAGCATCAAAAAAATGAAGGTATTTTATTTTTGTAATATTCTTAATAATACTTATCACACATAGGCATTCTAATTTACTGACAAAGTCAGAGCCATGAATGAGCATTATACAATTTACATTGGTTAACTAACTTTTGCTGAGATATGAATTGAGTTAAAATATTTCCAAAAAAAACTCTTACATGAACAGGATATAAATAATTCTAGAGCCTGACACACATGCTATTAAGATGACCCTATGGATTACTGCAAAAGTATTTGTACTTATTTATGAATAAATATCATTCTGGATTCCTTATTCTCAAAGAAACTTTTATCAAATCTTGCTTGGTGTATTAAAGCATTTGTATCAATGGTCCGTATCTGTAATCTGTATGAATTTAGAATACCAACAAGTATAGAAAACTGAAAGCACATGAAATACCAAGCTTAAACTGTCCTCATAACCAAGAACAAATGTATGACTGTGTGAACAGTATTCTTCCAAAGACTTCCTTGCATAACTAAGATGACTGATTAGAAAGGAACACTTCTTCTTTGACCCTCTATTGGCAGATTGAAATCAGCACTTCTATTTATCAAACCAATTCATTGTGATTTATATGTTCATGTAGGTTAGTTTTGTTTTATTTCTTTCATTTTTTCTTTTCTTTCTTTCTTTCTTTCTTTCTTTCTTTCTTTCTTTCTTTCTTTCTTTCTTTCTTTCTTTCTTTCTTTTTTTCTTTCTTTTAATCAGAAACTCACTCTAAAGTCCAGGAGAGCCTGGAACTTCTGGCAATTATCTTTCCTCGGTCATTTGAAGCACAGCTTATAGGTTTGCACCAACATGTCCAGCTAGGGTAAAGTTTAATAGCATGCAAGTGTTAAAAGCCTGACAGGACCATGAAGAGTAAATGTAAGTGAGATATCATGGTGCGTACTAAGAAGTACTTCAGATTATTTAAGTATGTGGAATATTTATTGAATAACAAGCAAGTAAATAAATGAATATCAAGATGAGAATTACAAAATATTAGCCATTAAAAATCTTTAATGAGAAAAGTTTCAACCAGTCTCACCAAAGAAGAACATGGTCCCAGGAAACAGAATTTGGAAGGATGTGTACCTCTGTAAGCCACCTTACTGTGACTACAACAATTGCCTAAGGGAAATCAGCACAGGATGAGTAAAGGCAAAAGATTCCATTTGAGTGCTCTCAGGTCCTTGGGCAGGTGCCTTTTGGACCTGACATGAGGCAACTCATCATCATTGGGAGTACATGAAAAAGCCAAACTGTTCACCTCGTGTTAGGATGAGAAACAAAAAAATAGGAAAAAACAAAAAGTCATTACCCCTTTGAGGACAATTTCCCAATGACTTTGACTCTCCCAGTGTTCTTTGCTTTGTAACAGTCCCACAGCAGTCCTCCAACAGTGCCAAGCCAGGCACCAAGACTTGAACTTAGGGGCCTGAGGTTTATAGTCGAAGTCCAAAGTATATCCATAACCTTAGTTATTAGTTACTGTGCAGTTGAAAGCCATGTTTGTGGTTAGTAGGTAAGTATTCCATACCAGAAAAAGACAGATGATCTAGAAATGATAGAATGTACACATTATAGGATGTAGGCAAAAGCCACAAAGTTTAAATATAAGCAAAACACAGAAATAAAAGAAAGGTACACCAGATACAAGTTTCTCCTTTTCTATTGATTAGCAAAATTTTAAACCAGGAATTTGAGAACTGTTCAATAGTAAGTAATATGTGATGAAATGACTTTTTGGTATCTAAAGTAATAATAACAACAACAAAACCCAAAGATAATATGGTATGAACTTTTAAATAAAATAGTCAAAGATGTTCTCAATTTCTAATCCTACATTATCATCCCTTCCTAGTCAACTTGTGAATATACTTATCTTAAGATTAAGGAATATGAATACAAAAAATATAGGTTAAACTGTTGCCTTCAGCTTTTCCTGAAAATAATTTCCTCTAATATTAGAAATTAGTTATTTTTATACATGCAGGCATGTCTCTGTGTGTGTGTGTGCGTGTATGTGTGTGTGTGTGTGTGTGTGTGTGTGTGTGTGTGTGTGTGTGTGTGTGTGTGCCTGTGCCACAGCACATAAGTGGAAGCCAAAAGAACTTGCAGGGATTGCTTCTCCCATTTTATTATATCAGGTCCGAGGGATGGAGGTCAATGTGTTAACAATTTTACCTGCTGAATCATCTCACAGAAACAAGAAAAGGTTTCTTAAAACTCCCACCCCAAATCTCAAAATTTATAGAGAAAAAAATTAAAATTAAAATTATGAAGCATGGGCTTTACCACAGAACTATCTTGCCAACCTAAGAATGAAACCTAAAGCTTAAAATTATGCATATAAATGAAATAAACACCATAAAGCATCTCATTATTCACACATGCACACCTACATATGCATAATTACTTTGGAAGCACACATTAAGTGAAATACTGTGTTAGTCTAAGAAAAAGGAGGGGTGATGTGTTTATATGGTTCTAGTATAAACATACAAATTTTAAACATCAGAGAAATGGTTTTCAAAGATGGCTGTTTCCATATATCACTCACTCAGCTTAATGAAATGCTTCAATTTTTGTCCTAAAAATAAAAAAAATAGACTACTTATATATTAAAGAAATTAGTTCTAAATCCCTTTGTACAAGACCTGTAATTTCTGCCAGTAGGTTTTAAAGTGCCCCTGTGACTTTATATGAAGAACTATTTGTGCAAATCAGGAAAATCATTATACATGCATAATAAAATTTCAGCACAGAAAATTAGTATTTTATAAATATTATTTATCAAATATTTTTAAAATAGAAAACTTTGAAGCAAAGTTACAAAGGTTACAAAGGAATAAAATTTTTGAAAAACACACTTGTGTTTACCTATTGCCTAAAGCCATGCTATGTGGAATTACTGAATTATGTGCAGACATACACAATCAAAGATCCATTTCTTCTGCTTCATTGTAATCAAATGAGAAAAATTTAGGTTGCTTTCACATAAAAATTAAAATAAAAGAAAATCCGTGGCTAATAATATGTTTGAATCTCTTTCTGGTATAGAAGTAACTTTTCAAATACTCAGACTAAAATTCAAATGTCTCTCTGTCTTCAATATTAAGACCATATAACTTGGAATAATGATTAAAGCACAGAGCCACACAAGCTACTCCTCAGAGATCAACAGAAGGCCACTAGTAGTTATATCAAGTTTTGCCAGTCTTAAAGAATGGTTGTTTGCCTAACGTGGGTAGTTGTGAGAGGATATCTCCTATGTATTCATGTAACAGGAGAATTACCGCAGTAATAAATTAGAGAATGCCATCATTGTGGACTGAGTCTCTTTTCAATACATTCCCTGCAGAAAAAAAAAAATATATTCCTGCCACTCAGAGAATTTATAGTAATCCAATAACCTTAAATTATATCTCATAAACAACTCAAAGTGTTACCATAAAATGTTTTTACTTTTTCTTTTCCTTAAGAGTATGATGTTAGCTTTATATGTCAGTGACTCATTGAAATGTAAATCTTCTGTCTATAAAGTCAAAATATTTTTTTTATGGAGACACCTTCATAATGCAATGGGAGTTATTTACCAACGTACTTCCTTGGTATAGAAATTTAAATATTTATAAGTATTATTTCAATAAGACTATGACCTTCATATCTCTACCAGCAAACATTCTCACTGGTAGCTTTTGTCTTTAGTAAGTATAAAACCTTCTTGAGTCTCATTAGGAAAGTTTCCCTCTCTCTGTGCTGGGATCTAAGTCAACCTTATGGTTAGCCAAAAGGTGAATAGCAGGGTGATAGATAATATTAGCTATTAAAAACCATTAACGGCCGGGTGGTGGTGGCACACGCCTTTAATCCTAGCACTCGGGAGGCAGAGCCAGGCAGATCTCTATGAGTTCAAGGCCAGCCTGGGCTACCAAGTGAGTCCCAGGAAAGGCACAAAGCTACACAGAGAAACCCTGTCTCAAAAAACCAAAAAAAAAAAAAAAAAAAAAAAAAAACATTAACAATGAGAAAAGCCTCAGCCTGTCTTACCATGTATGGGTATTATCATAAGAAACATAATTTGGAAGGATGCATTCCTGGGCTAGTCAGCTTGTTGTGACTATAACAAATTCCTGAAGGAAGACAGAAGCTATCATTTATAAAACAAAGTGTTTAGGCCAAAAGACTCCAATCCCTATAACAAGTATTAATAGTTACAAATAATGTTTCCACTATATATCTCCAAGAACAACAACAAAAAATAACATCAGAGTGGTAAAAAATTTTGTTAATATTACTAATGCTGGGGATGCTGTGAATGTGTTGCTCTGATTGATTGATAAATAAAATGCTGATTGGCAAGTAACAGGGCAGGAAGTACAGTATAGGCTTTTGAATTTAACAAAAAAAAAGTATTTATATTGAACCATATGAAACAGTTTCTTTTTTTGCCTGCTTATTTTTCTTTCCCCCCAAAACAGTTAAGTAAACACCAGAGAAAAGAACAATTTTGTGTCTGTGAGTGGTTGGGACAAAATGAGATTATTAATAGGTCCTTCATTTTGCTCTTTAACTTATTAAAATTTTATATGTATGGGTACTTCATGTGTATGCATGTCTGCTCACCCCATAACTGCCTTGTACAGAGTTAAAAATCATTTTGAGTTGTTATATGAATGCAGAGAATTGAAACTAGTTCCTCTGGAAGATCAGTCAGTGCTCTTAACAATTGAGCCATCTCTCCAACCTCCCTTCATTTTTCTTTCATTGGTTAAAGAAAATATTTTTTATAATTACATATTTATATGTCCTGGCAAGTACATTTATTTTGTTTTTACTTTAATTACTTCAACTGTCACTCAAAATCCTTCAATAAGTTTAAAAAGATAAGTATGGTCACTGATATGAAATATGGAAGAAAATTTTAATTTACACAACAAATATTTACCTGTGGTCATCATAAAGAGTATTGTGGTTATGCTAAAGTCTCCATGAAGCTGGGCTTCTTTAATGAATTCAATAAACAAAAGTCAGGAATGATCAAGTTATAGATTTGCACCACAAACAGAGAATAAGGTCTCTGAATTTTAGTATGCAATTGCTCACTCACGTGAGTATTTACTTACTTTTCTCTTCAATACCAACATCAGCCCCTTTTAGAAACTGGACACATACACATAAGAATAAAGTTAAACCATCTCGCTCGGTTCTACATATATGTGTTTGTACATGTATATGTGTAAGAATAATACATATGTTATATATTTGTGAGGGGGAGGTGGAATTGGAAAGGCAAGAGACAGTGCCAGAGTGATATAGATACAGGGGTCATGTATGAAATTCTTCAGAATCTATTAAACAATTATTATGTTTCTTATAATCTGAAGTACCAGAAATTGACTGCCTTTATATGAGACCCATTGGTTACTGAATTCACAAGTGCATTGATTTATGTTCTCTAAATTTTTATTTTGAGTAAGATCATCAGCATAATTTCATTCATAAAATTCTAAGAACAAGAACCATAAACTTTTTGTCAGTTTCTCTGGTAGCAGAAAATATGTTTGATGTAAAATATAGACTTCACTCCTGAGCCAATTTTTCAAAAATTACAAGAAGTTTTAAAAAATCAGTTATATTGTCTTGATTGTATATCACGTAGTTTATAGGATTAATTAATACACTTAATCAATTTACATTGTTTCCCAGGCCACCCCCCCCCTTAGATAAATTATTATAACTTTTAAGTAGAGGACACAAATTTAAAAAAGCCTTGTTATAGGCACCCACATGCCTATCAAATTACCAATAAAAACATGGAGTTCAGTTTGTTCTGGCTAACTACTCCTGATCTTGGTGTTTTCCCTGGAGTATGGTTGATAAACCCAATAATTCTCACTTTAAGAGTTATGTTTCCATGTTGTACAAGTCACTACCTTACAAAGTAATTAATCATATTTTAATTTTGTAAAACCTTTTTGTTTATCAGTAGTAATCTGTCTAAAAATGTACTTATTTTATTCAAATTCTGAGGATAACTTCTGACCTTCCCTAGGAGTAGCATATTTACTATATTCAAAAAATATGTTTGTGAAACTTTATTTTTATTAATTTTTATAAATTAACCTGACTTAATCATTGATATTTTAATACTTTACATAAATAAGTCTGAGAAATTCTTTAGCAAAGCATGTCAGAATCTTTTTTTTTTTGGTTTTTCGAGACAGGGTTTCTCTGTGTAGCTTTGCGCCTTTCCTGGAGCTCACTTGGTAGCCCAGGCTGGCCTCGAACTCACAGCGATCCGCCTGGCTCTGCCTCCCGAGTGCTGGGATTAAAGGCGTGCGCCACCACCGCCCGGCTCAGAATCTTATATTAGACATATAAAAGAGTTTATCCCAGGACATGGCATTCAATAATTAAACCAGCTGAAATTAATAATATTGTTCCCTCCTCTAGATACTCTTCGTCCACCTAATGTTTGGTCATGTCCCTCAGTTTAATCATTTAGAAACCATTAAGGTTTCATGTGTTCTCTGACAAAATTAGATCTACAGTGGCAACACATGTACTTCATCATCAGCCAAAAACTGTACCCTACTTTTGACCACCACGTACATTCAATTCACGTCTCCAATTTTAACAGAAAACTTCACTTTACGTTCTCTGAGCATTACTAATTGGCTGTCTTACCAACATATGAAATTTTATATTTCACTGTAATTTTTTTTTTTTTTTGGTTTTTCGAGACAGGGTTTCTCTACGTAGCTTTGTGCCTTTCCTGGAACTCACTTGGTAGTCCAGGCTGGCCTCGAACTCACAGAGATCCGCCTGCCTCTGCCTCCCAAGTGCTGGGATGAAAGGCGTGCGCCACCACCGCCCGGCAACTGTAATTTTTAATGTTTGACTTTATGCTAAATCATCTCAAAGAGAAAAAAATTTATTAGCCACTATTTACTCTTTTTCATACATGCATCATCTTCAAAATCAAAGTTGAGTCTTCCATATACTTTTTTTAATTATTGGTAAATGTTGACAATGCTAAACTCCTAGTATGGTATTACAGAATCTCTCTAACTTATGATAATTTTGCTATAAATCCATACGAATATATTTATTCAGCTTATTTAAATTACTACACACCAAATATTAACATTTGTGTAACAAAATTTGCCCAAAATTCTGTAAAGTTTTCTTCTGGAAATTTTAATATAGGTTTCTATTCCCTATTTTGTGATCATGTGATATTTCTTGATAGGTACTGACGTTTGCAAAGATAGGTTGATAGCCTGAGCTGTTGGTTCCTTAACAGAACTTGATTAATAATGCTTCTAATTTATATTTTATTTATGCCTGTCACTATTGCAGAAATGATAATGATGACATTTAAAAATCAATGAGTTTCCCTTACACTGTCACTTTACTGTATTTTTATTTAAAGATGAAAGTATTTTTAGGAAGTTAAAAATAGAACATGTCAAAGTAGGTCTCAGCAATAGTTAATACTGATTGCCCTTAATAGGATCCAGAACCCACAGAGACAATCTTTGAGTATGCCCGTGACGGGTTAGTGAGATTAGATTATTGTAAGTGGTAAGACTAACTGTCAAGATGGATGCTGCAGCTCCATAGACCAAGAGCTGCGCTGAATGAAAAGGGAAAAGTGGGCTGATCATAACTCTTCATCTTTCTCTCTGCTTCCTAATTGTAGTGCAATGTCAGTAGCTATTTCCAGCGCTGGTCATGATGAAGTATAACCATCACAGACTATGTCCTAGAACCGTGAGCCAAAGTAAAGCCTTCTCTCCTTAGGGTGCTTTTTTTCAGGTATTTGAATCCAATCAATGTTTGATCCATACATTTAAAGTCGATATGACAAAAATACCCAGCAGTAGATGATCGGGGTTGATGCAGAGAGTCATCACTCTTTAAAATGATGACAATAAGTGGCTTGAAATCCAAGTTCTGAGTGGGACATCTATAGTAATGCTGCACAGCAAAGGCTAAAGTGAGATGAACAGGAAAGAATGTAAGAGCCATATATACTTACACACACACGCACACACACACACACACACACACACACACACACACACACACACACACACACCACACCACACGGCTTGGAGTAGTTGGGAAATATAGTGGTTGAAAATGATCAAAGTATGTCCTGTACATTCCTGACATTCTCAAAGAATGAATAAAATATTTTATGTGTGCAGCAACACTGAATGGACTCAAGAGGTTGTATTTTTATGATTATTTCTTTATATGTTAATGTCACAACAATGGTGAGGAAGAGGCTGCCATGAATTTTTGAGGGTAGAGGGCATGGGGGGTAGGATTTGGAGAAGTCAGGAGAAATGATGTAATTATAATTCAAAATTTAAAAACAGCTGGCAATATATATTAGAGAAATAATTTAAATTTTGTCAAGAATTTGGTAGTTGGTAAATTGGTCTTGCTTTCACTAAAATAATACAAGTTAAATGGGTTCTTCTACATATATGACTTGTGTTTTGACTAAGTGATGGGTTAGAAATATTTATCCTGTCTTCATTAAAAATGTCATATTCTGACTCTCTGACACATTCATGCTTTCTTTGGGGTGACAGTTACTGTGAAAGCTGTTGCAACTGAAACTGGCAGAGTTCTCACTGTGGAATGTAGCTTGGCACTTGTTAGAACCCAACGCTCTCATTTCTCACCTACCTCCAGTCTACCAAATCTCCACAAAATTAATGGCTGCGGAGTCACTTACTGATCCCCACATTTCATTAGAGTGTGGTGAAAAGAATTAGAAGCCAAACCCAGGCCATCAAGATGTCTATTGAACAAAGAACTTCACAGTTAAACCAACATTTGGTCAGCCCTGCAATCCTGGCAGCTAGCATTAGACTACACATCCTCTGTTAATTTATGTATCTTATAGATAGTTTTCATTTTCTTTTATTTCTTTATTTTTCTCTGCCTGTGTTTACAGGCATATACACGCAATGGCACAAATGTGGAGTGAGAACAGTGGCCATCGGTTCTCTGCTGCCACATGGGTCCTTCAGATGGAACTTAGGTCATCAGGAATAACCAGAGTGTCAGGCTTGGAAAGAAGCACCTTTGCCTACTGAACTATCTTGTTCCATTGAAGAAATTATTTTTTTTATACAAACAAAATTTCAGAAGTGATGGATAGTTTTGCTGCCAGCTGAATAATATTTAGTCGTTACTAAAATAACAGCTGGTTGTGGAACTACTTCATTATATAATGAAGTAACTTACTATAATTTCAAGATATTGTACATTGAAATAAACAGCCAGGACCATGAGATACTTATGATAGTATTAAAATATTTTACATATTTATATATGCTATATTTAAAGTTATTTTTATGTCTACCTCTTTTATTTATTTTCGTTTATATTCTAAGGAACCAAATACAACAAGAAGCTAGATCTATTGTATACCCTATGTGGAAACCTAAATAAGTCCCCAAAAAGCTATGTGGTAAGAATTAACATGCAATAACCTTTTATCTTCACGTTATATTCCAAAAGGAGTCTTCACACATCAAAGAATTGTATTAGAACTTGCCCAATAAAATGGTATTTAATCTATTTTCATTTCTCTATTTCAGTTCCCACGTAGAAGAGCCTCTACATTGGTGATAATAGAAGATTAAGTTTATTTATAGTTCTATTTTCTGATGTATAATATCCAAACAATGAAATTACTACAGCACATATTTAAATAATAACCAGATTAGATGGAAACCAGAGATGCATCAAGTAATTTGTTCATCTGGAAGTCTTTCTTGTAGTATACACAAATGGAGGCGCTGTCCTGCCTTGCACAGTCTTGCTGGACAGGATGAATTAAAAGGGAACTTGCAGTTATTCCTTGTTTACTGCATGTGAATCCTACCAGATCCCACCTCCTTCCAACATGAAAAGGCTTCCAAATGGAAACAGTCCATAAAATATCCATTTGGAAGAAAATAAAAATCACCTTCTTCAGGCATAGAAATGATTAAATTTTATTTGATAATACATAATTATAACTATACATATTTTAGAATGTAGTTTTCAATGTGTCATTTCATGTTTATATAAACATTTTAAAAATTACACACTTCAAACAAAGATGACATGGTATGGAATATAATACTGATATTTCCAAGTTGCCATGGTTACTTGCTTGTCAAATCATATTTCTAACTCCTGTGACATGGCTGTCAAGATAGAACACCATAGAAATACTCTAGAAGTCAGCACTCACTTGATAAAGCCCAAATAAAATGCCACAAATGATGGCATATATATAGATCTTGGCAGAATTTTGACATACCACTGTTTGCCAGAACCTAGAACTTTCCAAAATTGATGAAAAATGAAAGTTTGGTTGAGTGTGATTTCAAACTCAAATGAAATCCATCCTTTGGTGTCTTAGAGGATCACCAACAAATTTTCTTCCTGCATTAGATCTGCTTCTAAATCTTCACTGATCTCCATTAAAAAAAAAAAAAAAAAAAGAACAAGAACAAGAATGCTAACACCCAAGACTGGAAAGACTGGAAGAAGAAATCAAATAGTTACTTAAGCATTCTTGCCTTGGCTTTAGTGGAACACTATTTACTCTATTTTCTGAAGATATTATAATAAATTTAAATCATGAATGTTCTGTTAAATACATGCAGTTAATGTAATGGATTGGATAGAAAAACAAATGACTGAAAGCATATATGTGTTGGCAAACATCTTCATGAATCCTACTGACTGTAATTAAAAATAGAGAAAATAGCTTCTTAATTTTTCAAGGTATTCTGTAAAACTAAATAGCTATGGACAGAGTATATGCAGAATTGGAAGAAGAAAAGGAAATGGTTGGGAATTATATAATTCTATGTTATTAAGTTTTAAGACATTTGTATGGACCCAAAACAAAAATATAATCATCTAAAAATGTAGACATTGTATAGAAATCAAATGTACACTTCAGTCTTCAAATCTCAATGATCCCAAACAGTGTTTTCTAAACTTCTGTCTAAAAACCGTATGATCTTTTTTTTTTTTTTTAAAGGCTTATACATGTGGGGAAACTGTATTTCTAAAGCTTCACTCTTATCCTTTTGTACTATTGACAGTGAGGGTAATCACAACAGTAACACTGAAATTCACAAAGCTTTTTTTTTTTTTTTTCATGACAAGCATCCTTTTTTTTTTTTTTTTTGGTTTTTTTTTTTTTTTTTTCGAGACAGGGTTTCTCTGCGTAGCTTTGCGCCTTTCCTGGAGCTCACTTGGTAGCCCAGGCTGGCCTCGAACTCACAGAGATCCGCCTGGCTCTGCCTCCCGAGTGCTGGGATTAAAGGCGTGCGCCACCACCGCCCGGCTAGAATAGTGTTTTAAGAAATGATTCTATCCATTTAAAATTACATATTATATTTATCTATCTCACACATTAGTCTTTTAAATAATATCTAAGTACTTAGAGAAAAGGACAAGCATCCATCATACAGGCTTAAAAATGTTTCACGAGAACATGCTAGACGGTAATCTGACGCAAGTCTACAACAGGTATGAAGTTTAGACCGTCTCTCCTGCTGCTATAGACTGCAAAATAGTTGACCCAATTTTTTTATGAACATTAAATGAAATTTCATTTTCTTTTTTTAAAAGATGTTTTTATTTATTATGTATACAGTGTTCTGCCTGCATGTATGCTTGCAGGCCAGAAAGGGGCACCAGATCTCACTACAGAGGTTTGTGAGCCACCATGTGGTTGCTGGGAATTGAACTCAGGACCCCTGGAAGAGGAGTCAATGATCTTAACCTCTGAGCCATCTCTCCAGCCCAAATTTCATTTTCTATATACATAAGTTTAAGAAATAGTAAAAATGTAAAATTCTGAATTTAATAACAAACCCCAAACAATTACAAATTGGAAATCTAGTTGAATAGCACCAGGCAGGAATAGCATCAAGGATTTTTTTCTAAGTTACTTGAAAATCAGGGCAGATTCTCAATAAATTGGGATGGCAAAAAGTGAAGCTTTTTTTGGTATATATATATATATATATATATATATATATACATACATACATACATACATATGGTATATATATGATATATATACATACATACATACATATGGTATATATATGGTATATATATGATATATTCTAGATTTTATATATATTCTAGATGAGAATGTCCTTGTTAAACTCTCATTATTAAACCAAACTTATTATATTTATTTGTGTGTGCACACATACCCAGTTGATTATGGCTGTGCACATGACACAACATGTGTGTTGAAGTCAGAGAACAACCTTGAGAAGTCTCTTCTCTCTGTCCCCCATATGCATCCTGGGGCTCAAAATCAAGTCATCAGGTTTGGTGGCAGGTCCCTTTTCCTGGTGAGCCATCTCACTGGCCCAGTACCAAGTTTTAAAATAGAAATAAGGTTGGCTAGAAGAATTACTTGGCCGATTTTAAAGGCACCAATTGCACTTTCTGAGAAGCTGGGTATGATGCCCAGAACACACATAGCTTTTGCCAACAGTCCGAGGTCATCCAATAATGCCCTCTTCTGGCCTCTAGGGGAACTGCATGCATGTGGTACACAGCTATTCTTTTAAACAAAACACCCATAAGCACAAAATAATATTATACAATTTTAGAAAAGAATAAAAAAGGAAAAAGAAAGATCACTGTTATAATATTTTAAAGGAACTGAAGATTGCTCATAGTCTTATTATTTATTTGTTTGTTTCTTTATTATTGTGTGTCAGTGGATCAAAACCATGGTCCCATATATGCATGGCAAGTACTTTACCACTGAGCTAAGTCTTAATTCTGAGACAATGTTTCATGAAAAGTAAAATCTGTTCTGAAAAATTAAGTAAAATACAGTAATTTCCACACCGTATGTTTGCATTTGTATATACCATATGCTTGATGTGTAGTGTGAATTAACTGACATAATGGACCAAGTCAAATAATAAAATAGCAGCAGTAATATGTTTGATTCATTTTCTAGGCCCTCTCACTATCCTCCACAATGGCAAATATATTTTCTCCCCACCAGCCTGTCCTATGTCTATGCTCCTGGCGACATCTGCATCGTCTCATGTTGGAAGAAATTTCCCTATGCACTAAAACAACATGGCCAACAAATGAAGGCTATTTGTCAAACATTGCTTGGAAGCAGGTAAAACGCTGTGCAAAATGCCTGTAGTGATGTATATAGAGTTACTTTAGTCACAATACATACGTTCTAACAGGATGGTAATTTTTTTTTTTTTTGTTTTTTTTTTGTTTTTTTTTTTGGTTTTTCGAGACAGGGTTTCTCTGTGTAGCTTTGCGCCTTTCCTGGAACTCACTTGGTAGCCCAGGCTGGCCTCGAACTCACAGAGATCCGCCTGGCTCTGCCTCCCGAGTGCTGGGATTAAAGGCGTGCGCCACCACCGCCCGGCTACAGGATGGTAATTTGAATGAAGAAATCTTAAACAACTAAGACATTCAAAACAATTACAAAATACTCATTCAAATACATTGCAACACTGTTATCAAATGAATACATAAAACTAGGGGAATATGGATTTCCCCAGAAACATTAGTTATGCCTCTGTACAGTTTCAGAAGATGCATTTCTCTCTGTGCACACTGGGGACCTCTTTTGGCAACTACTATGATACATGCACTTCAGAAGCCATCACATTTTAGAAGAATTTGCTTCATGACTGGGCACCAGCCAACAGCCACTGTGTGATGCTCCAAGGATGTTCACACAGGCCTTTGCAAAAACAAGGCTGGTGGGCAGGTAGCATCAGTCAAACTAAGCATGATGTATATTTGCTACATCTCATTTGTGTTTCCTGCTCCAGCAACAGCAGTTCTTTCTCATCTTGGGAAAACTCTTTTCCATCTTTACCTTTTCTTTTCCTACCTCCTTATCTTAAAATATTAGAGATGTAACAAGTATAATCATCTACCATAGATTTAATGGTTTCTTGTGTCTACAAAAAACAAACAAACAAAAAAACACAATACAAGGATACATGCAAATACAGCACCAGGCTTCCCCTGAAAATTATAATCTACTTGAACATGTGTATCAGTTATTGAGGTAAGTTCACTTGAGTGTGAGTACTCTTACAAAAGTAAAACCTTCACTCTAAGAATCCTAATACACTCTAGATAATTTTAATATTTTGTGGCAAATTGACAAAGAGATTATATTTGAGAAATGCAACTATATTTTGTTTCAATTACAAAGTAAAAACAAGATGTTGGTATACCTACACACTTATACAGCTTAAAATCATATTTGCAGATTGGTAAAACCATGGAGACATTGGTATATAAATAACAGATCAAATCTTCACTATTTTTGTTTCCTGACTAACACTTTAGAATCATGAAATACATATAAAAAGAGAAGTGGAATAGCCACATAAATATAACATACAGATCCCCTAAAGACAATAGTTCTCATTTCTCCATTTATAAAGGTTTAGTTATGTTGAATACTGGGTAGAATTTCTACCAGAATATAAGTAATTTGAAAATGGACAGAGAAATTTTATGAAAAATGTCAAATAATGCCTAAAATTTGGAAAAGTCATTGTATTATGTCTTTTCATATCTACTAGTGACTTTACCATGTGAGCAAATCCTACCTACCACCAGAAACCATTCAGTTTTGGAAGACTATATTTCCCATGTGAATTTATGACTCATCAAACTCTTCTTCAAATCAAAAAGAATCTTGAGTGTAAGAGCATATTCTATGAGATGGTTTCAAACATTAAAAAAAAATTAACCAGACAGTAGTGGAGCATGTCCTTAATCCCAGCACTTGTGAAGCAAAATCAGGTGAATCTCTACGAGTTTGAGGCCAGCTTACTCTACAGGGTGAGTTCTATCCATGACTACACAGAAAAACTATCTCCAAAAAAAAATTGACACGCACATGATTTCTATTATTGTACAGAGTAGGAAAGTCTTGCACACATATGTAACATTTGTCTAAACTTATGAGTACATGCATTTATCTGGTACATGTTATAACTGAAATGAATAATTTCTAAAGAATAATGTATGGGTCTGAAAGAGAGAGAGAGAGAGAGAGAGAGAGAGAGAGAGAGAGAGAGAGAGAGAGAGAGAGAGAGAGAACTCAAAATCTGACTTTCCACTTAGCAATATAATTTGGGAGTAGTCATTGCTACTTAAATAGATGGTTTGGCTATATCAGGCTCATTAGAGAAAATGTGCCCTGGTGCAGTCAGCTGGTAGAGCTATTAGCTAAACAGCATACACGTTGCCAAGTAAATCCCTCCCTGCCTGACTCATCAGTCATAATTTATCAGATTCATGGAAGCAACGGGGCTCACTGCCACGTGATGACTGTGATCAATTTTACATAATGCCCTGCTGACAATAATAATGAAAAGTGAAAAAAAAATGAAAATTCTGATAACAAATAGAGATAGCCCATTTAAGCATGCAAGTTGTATGTGCAGCCATGTGATCATTTCCACTACTCTCATTGTAACTCTAACCAAGTAGAAGGAAAGTCTACTGATGGGATCCTGCATGTCAAACACATTCCTAAATCCAAGTTTGTTTTCGTGTTTATAAAGTTTAATCAATAAAAGCACTGGGTCAGAGAAACTATTCAAATAATCTGTATTTATATAATACTGCAATTGGGTTCTTTATCTGAGCATTTGGTTTCTCCTTGCAACGAGACATCTTCTGGTTATCTATTGATTCACACAGCAAATGCTTTTTATTATATATTGACTAGCCCAATGCAGATTGTGACATCTCCAGAAAATGTATTTATGGACCACTTACATTGCATCTTATTTCCACATATATGAACTCCCACAAATCTCACAGTAGGGTTAGAAAGAAAGAAGTAAAAGAAAGATCATGCGTTCATTTGTGTGCATTTGTCTGATGCCTATATATTCTGACTGTATTTGGAAAGTAAAAAAGTCTTTATTTTTCTTTCTACTTGGTACCACCTGTACCTTTATTCCATATCAAATTAATTAGGAAGTGGATATAACAAATAATAATGAATAATAAAGTGTTATCATAACATTTGCCTGAATTTTGACATTTTACTGAACTATCAGTTCTATTAGCTCACATTACCCTTACTCAATTTCTTCAAGATAGTAGGGTAATTATTATGATACTCACTATTATTTCATTTAGGTATGATAAATATATCTATGTAATGGACCTCAAAATTTTCCTCTTGGAACCAAAATATATACTAGAGCCAAAGTTTTTATTAACATAATTGCTAAATTTTGTACTTCAGATTCAGAAAAATGCTTTGAGTTCTTGGGAGGCATCTGAGGTGAAGAGCCTGTGTCCCTTCCTCCCAGTTTCCTGTGTTGACTCCTATAAGGGAGACTGTGGATGATTACACTGCTTGCATGAGAGGCAACAGCAGCAGAAATCAGGATCACCATGGTAACATCTGTTGGCTTTGTCCTGCCAGTTCAAAGAATGAGGCACCCAGTTTCAGGTGATGTAAGTTAAGCACATCTTTCCCTCTGAGTACAATGCATCGCTTACACATATCTTTCTACATTCTGGCAGTCTCTCACAACATCATTTAAAAAGTAATATCATTTATTTTTCTCACAGATGCTAAGAAGAGTCATTATATTCATTAAAAATGGGGAGTTTTCATTTGAAGTTTGGGGTATTTGATTATAGACAACATACATAATAGAGATCATTCAGTAAAATGAAGCGAGTTAATGTATCCTTTTTTAAAAGAAACTTTGAATTTTAAAGTTTCACCATACATTTTTTGCTTTATTTTTATTAAGGACTTTTTTATTCATTTTACATACCAATCTCAGATCTCCTCTTCCTCCTCCTCTCACTCCCCCCTAGCCTTTCCCCACAATCCAAACCCCAGTCCCTCCTCTGAAAAGGTAAGACCTCCCCTGGGGAGTCAGCAGAACCTGGTACATTCAGTTGAGGCAGGCCTAAGCCCCTCACCTGGCATCTAGGATGTGTGTGGTGTCCCCTCATAGGTAATGGGCTCCAGAAAGCCAGCTCATGCATCAGGGCTGGATCCTGATTCTACTGCCAGGGGGCCCCTTAAGCAGATCACACTTTTTTCTTCTGACTTTCAACCAATAACTTTGATTCTTAGTTTATTTAGAGAAGACTTTGTTGTTGTTCAGGAGAGAACAGAAGGCTCAACACCACAGCTGAATTCTGGCCACATCTGGGGCTGTAGTTGTGTGGGGTCATAAAAAAAAATAGGCCATAACACTGAAAAGAAAATGAAAGGTATATGGAAAGTTTTGGATGGAGAAACAGGAAATAGGGAATGGTGTGATTACATTATAATCTTAAAATATAAAATAAAAAATAGGTAGTGCAGTATTCAGCAAATCACATTAGGATTTCTCTATTTAAGAAGGAACATCACACTTAGTGCCAAGAGACAGCTAGACAAATTTTATGGAGACATTTTGAAAACTGTGACTTCACACACAAATGTTATTAATCAATCTGGAAGCAGCATATGCTTTGGTTAACAGTGTAGACCTCAAAGGAAGACTGGGCATTCCAAACCTTTCCTACTGTGCTATCTCTGAGACCTTGGGTATTATTTGATCTTTTTATGTGGTACTGAGAATAATTATGAATCATATCTGTAATAAGTTATTTTCATGATTCAAAGAACGGTTATTTTAAAAATTTTAGAGCAGAGCCTTTATCGTTAGTAATACTTATGTTTACCAAATAAAATCATCACAGATGACAATATGGTCCACGCTGTGCCGTTTTTCCATCCTGGAGAGAACATAAATAATGTAGAACAACTCCAATAACCTTACTGTTTTTGCTAGATTTACACTTTAAAAGGTGAATGAACTAAGCAATCACTTTGATTGTACTGTAGCCTCTGGTCATGTGGAACTGGTTTTCCTAACTGTTGGATAGTTTTCCAGTTACTCATAGAGCCTCAGAACATCACCATAACCAAAAGTAAAGTGGCACTAAAATAAGACACAGAAGTGCAGCTGATGATTCATGGATCACATGCCAGTAAAGCAGTCACATCACACCTGCTGTTGGTATTAAAAAGAAATCTGGGCAACCTTGCTCAAAGTGCTGCTATTATGGTAAGTTCTGAACTGAATTCAAACCTGCATTTAAAAGGAAGGAAACATTCAGTAGAAGTGGTGTGAACAATGAGGTCAGATGTTGCAATTGTTTAAAGAATAACTTATAGAAAAGCAATGCAAAAAAAAAGCAATTCAAAAGAAGGTCATAGATAGAATTGAGCAGCTCATAGACCAAGAAATAGTATGGAGAAGTCTATCAACATCTTTGAATAGAAACCTAATGAAGGCAGATAAGCAAAAAGGTGTCAATGCAGAAATAGTGGATTCTCCCTTAGCACAAAGAACAAGTTGAAAAGGAGCAGAGTTCACCAGTTTGAGAAGTTAACTTTGGTAAGTTTGATCATTAGGATATTTACTTTATGCCTAACAGCATTCTTTAACTCTACATACTTGAGTATTTATCTTTGAGGACAATCTTAGTGATGGCTTCTAAAAGGCTCATGGTTGTGATATTGACATTATCTAAAGAAAAGGACTCAGCAATTAGGTGGGTAGACTATATCCAATTCCCTTTCATGTCAGAATAACCCACTTCTAATTACTTATGTTTGTCTGGAAAAAGTCATCTTCACTTATTGCAACTTACAACAGTGCCCAAGGGCCATGAAGGTCCCAAGCACTCATTGAAAAGGTTTATAATTCCTCCCAATTCAGCTTTTAATTTTCCTCTAGGAGGGTTCCCCCAAGAACATGTCCAGACACACACCATAATCCCCACCACAGAAGGTCTCTTTCAGACCTCAGATAATCTATGGCTGTGGTAGAGGACTGATGTGGGATGGTTTTCTGTATGCTGTGGACATGTGTTGCTCTCATTGGTTGATAAACTAAGCTGATTTGGCCAATGGTGAGGCAGGATATAGCAAGGTGGGAAAGTCAAGCAGAACATAAGAAGAAAAAAGGGCAGAGTTGAAGCAGACACGAGATAGCCAGCCAGCCAGCGAGCAGCATGCCAGCAAACTGACAATGCCACTGTCATATGGCAATACATACATTAATAGAAATGGTTTAATTGAAGATCTAAGAGCTAGCTAGTAATAAGCCTGGGCCATCGCTTATAAGTAATAGTAAGCCTCTGAGTTAATTATTTGGAAAGCGGCTGCCAGGTATTTGGGAGTTTCTGGTGGGACAGAAATTTCCATTTAGAGAGGACTTCCTGAATAGTAAAATGCTCAGTTCAGATGAGAAGTCGGACGCTTGATTCAAGCATTATGTCCTCACAACCCAGTGGTCTTAGATGATTTCTCCATTGCAAAATGGAGACAGAAGTGACTGCTACCTAAAGAGGAACTGTGAGGATTAAAGAGTATAACGTTTGTATGTATTATGTAAAGAAAACCAATTATGTGTGCTCTTGTTCTCTTAATCCCCAAAGTGTTATAAACAAATCTCTCCCAAAAGTATTTAATTCCCAGACCAACATCTTGAATCATCTAGTCACACCATCCAAGTGCCTACATGGCAGCCATGATTTGTTTTCACATGAATTACACATGTCTCTGACATTATTTTCTGTGTAAAAAGTGAGCAGCAGTGGCACACACCTTTAATTCCAGCACTTGGGAGGCAGAGGCAGGCGGATCTCTGTGAGTTCAAGACCAGCCTGGTCTACAGAGCAAGATCCAGGACAGGCACCAAAACTACACCGAGAAACAGTGTTTCAAAAAGCCAAAAAACAAACAAACAAACAAACAAAGTGAGAACTAGCAAAACAGTTGTAGCATTCCAGCATCCTTTAAAAATTAGGAGATAGACTGATCAAATGAAATAATTGATTACACTATCAATTTGAATATGGGGGCCAGAGAAATGGCTCAGCAGTTAAGAGTACTTGCTTCTCCTGCTGAAACCTGGGCCATCGTCAATCATAACAGTCTGTAACCCCAGTTCCACAGAATCTAATGTCTTCTTCTGACCTAGAAGACATGAGGCATGCAAGTGAGGCACAGACATACACACAGGCAAAGCACCCATACAGAAAATAAATAAAATGAAATGAAAATGACAAAACCATCTGTATGCTTGTCCTACCTGAAGCATTATCAATCCATGAACATACCCTTTATGTGAAAGTAAGTAATCATGAAATTTCCGATGACTTAGAAACATTCAAATCACAATTTCAGCACTTCACTATGATTGAATCTATTTTCTTTCATAACATCATGGTGATGAAATGTGGAGGCAAGCCAAGTGATACTTAATCCATTCTGTGACTGCTGTACTTCAATCACCCCTTCGTCAGATGGAGACCATGGGGGACCAGATGTGTAAGACATAAGAGCTTGTGAAATGCCAGGAGTGCAAAGAGACTGTTCACAACTGTTTTTTGTGGTAAAATTGGAACTGGGGTATGCCATTTAGCTCTTGCTCACTGGGTTTTAGAACATATACTTCACACAGATGGATTAAATATTGTTATCCAGAAATCATACCCACTTATTTAAAGCAGCACATATCCAATTAATTGTGTTTTCTGAACAAAAAAAATGTGTGCTGAATCAATATAACTTGAAGACACAGCAAATAAAGTGAATATAGGCTTTTTAAACCCATAATTAAACTTCAAGAGTTCCCAAACACGATAACTAGAACTTTTCTCTCACAATATAAAACTATAAACATATTAAACTGTGGATTCATTAGGGGTATTTAACTAGAACCTTGGGTGAGTCATAATGCAATATATGATTCTCATCTTCTAAATTATAAAGAAAATTTATATTGTCATGATAAAATAACCCAAAAGCAACAAAGAATGTACTAAATATGGAGAACAAGAAATGAGAAAGTACTCCAAAAAGAAATTAATTGAGGACCCAGTTGCCACAATTCAAGGAAGAACTACATAGTTTCTGGGAGGGGGTGTTTTCTAACTGAGGGTTATGAATTTTAATTCAAACAAGAAGGATGAAATGAGTGGTTTTCCTTATTTTCTGATACAGATTCTATTAACTGTCATCATGAACTGAGTTTCTATACATGTCCTTCTTCTTGGTCCTCTTACCAGGTTTGAGTCTTTTTTTCTGAGTGTATGCTTGAAAGAACAATTTCTGATAGAAGAAAGAACTATGAGAATAAGTAAAGTTATCCAATGACTCTAGAGTTCAGGTTTGGTTAACTTTAATTTTTTAAAAAACTGCAAAATCAGACTAGTAACCAGAAACTTTGGTGACTGAACATCCTCTCATTAATCCATGATGAAATTTTTGTTACCCACTATAATGTTTCTGTTACAAATGAATTCAAAATTTAGTACATTTTACTAAAATGCAAATATTTAGCTCCCTTAATATCTACATAAAAGAGACAAATTTGTCTGGATGCATGCCTCAGATCATAGAGGCAGCAGAGGCTGGCTTCAAAGAGATGGAATGTAAATGTGCTAGCAAATACTGTTGTAGCTTCACATAAATGTGTACATAGCTACAATATATTCTTACTATGGTTTCTTCTCCCCCCCCCAACTCCTCCAAGATCCTTCTCACCTCCCACAAACTCAAATCCACACCCTTTCTTATTCTCTCATTAGAAAACAAACGGGCATTAAAAAAGAAGAAAATAGGGCAGGCGGTGGTGGCGCACGCCTTTAATCCCAGCACTAGGGAGGCAGAGCCAGGCGGATCTCTGTGAGTTCGAGGCCAGCCTGGGCTACCAAGTGAGTCCCAGGAAAGGCGCAAAGCTACACAGAGAAACCCTGTCTCAAAAAACCAAAAAAAAAAAAAGAAGAAGAAAATAATAAATATGATAAAATTGATACAATTAAAATACAAAGTAAATACACCCAAATAGGTTAAAAAAAATGAACAAGATAAAAAAGTCAAAGAAAAAACCAAAGACATTTAAATGTAGAGACACACATTTGCAGACATAGAAATCCTATAATGAAAAAGATACAAAAATTAGTAAAAGTATAATATATAAGCAAAAGACCTGTAAGGTGAAATTAAATACATGCATACATACATACACACATACATACATAAAATGCTCAAAACATTATGAGAAGGATTAATTAATTAATTAATTAACAAATAAACAACCACCCCAAAATACCATTGATTTCATTTTGTGTTGCCCAGCTACTGTTGAGCAAGGGTCTGCCCTTAAGTGTGGTTTGTATACTCTGTTGGAGAAAGCTACCTTCTACTTTGTAAGCAGTTAACAATTGGAGATACGCTTATAGTTCTGAAAATCCATTTTCTTCTTTCTAAAGATATCTATGTTCTTCCTGAGTGTTTCTTTCCATCACATTCTCCAACTAACAGAGAGTTTAGTTCACTCATTTTTTGATTGTTTGTATTTGTTTTCAGCAGGAGGTCTCCTTGTATAGCTCAGGCTGGCCTTAACCTCTCATTCTGTGTGTTGAAATTGGAGGTACATGTTACCAAACTGAGTTTAGTTTCCGACTTAATTTTCATGCAGTTGGCATGTCATGCACCTGCAACTTTTAAGACACTGTTCTCTTGAAGCAGCCAAACCCTCAACCTAAAGAAATATGAGCATGGTCTCTTCTCTCTCTCTCTCTCTCTCTCTCTCTCTCTCTCTCTCTCTCTCTCTCTCTCTCTCTCTCTCTCTCTCTCAAAGAGTTGAGTCATCCTGCTATGGTTGTATAATACCTAATTACAATCCTAATTATCTCCTGGCTTCTGTAACACTCTTCTTATATAGATTATGTGGAATGTCCCACCACCCCATAATGGAACATAAAAGTCATAGGGACTTCCCTGGAGGCTCATTCCCCTAGTTTCTGCCATCAGGCTATCCAGGAGGGCCACTCTCTTACTTTAGCTTTAAGCTATCCACTTAATAAAATCCCTTGCCATATTTTAAAGAGAAATCTCTTTTTTATATGACATCTATCTTGTTTAATATAATATATTTCCCTTTGTATTTATTTGTTTTGTTTTACTCTATAACAGTTTTGTATTTGCACCACATGCAATTCCCATGCCTGTGGAAGGCAATGGAGGATGTCAGATTCCCTGGAATTTGAGTTATGGATGGTTGTGAGCCATTGTGAGGGCATCTGGGTCCTCTACAAGAGAAACAGGTGCTCTTAACCACTGAGACATCTCCACTGTTCAGTAGTCTCTCTTTTCAATGCTCTCCTACCTGAAGGTCCCTTCATGATTCCTGTGGTCTTGGGGCTCGTTCAGCTAATAAGGAGCCATCCTGAATCATTCCTTTCCTTGAAACAACCAGCACACCTGTCACTCCTCTTTCTCTACCAGCAATGAGCCAGCTCCATCTGCCCTGTGACTGTTGCTGTTAGCTCCTTTATAAGGATAGATCTCTCCCTTTTGCTAATGTATTTCCTGGCAGCTGAGCTTACTATTACACGGATAGAACCTAAAACCATAAAGATTGTCTTTCCCTGACAGGAAGAAACAAGGCACCAGGAGAACATTTCGGTGTCATCTAAGAAGATAATATAAAGTAGCTTTGTTTGTTTTGTTTTTTTAAAGCAAAAAAAAAATTTTGGAAATTTCTTTCTTGTAGTATTATTTAAGCAAGACAATTCAAGTAATTAAGAGAAGTAAGCATAGCTTCCAACTTACATAAAATGTTTTTTAGCATTTTTAAATGGGAAAATATTCAGTGTCTATAATAATCATGCATCAGCTAGAAACATTTATTTAAAATTTATTTTTTGTATGATCAAATAACATCAAGGTGGCAATCAATAGAATAAAACCCTCATGTCTTTTTCAATATGATGAATTGAATTTGAGTATAATTCAATTCAATATTGCAGAATTCTGACTTCTTCAACTTTTGTTATAATTGCATTATGATTATTATAGGTATAATTATTATACTATACTATTTAGGAATTTAAGGCAATTATTATACTCCAGGAAGTGGATTTAAAGTTTATTTTATTTTTATAAAGAATGTGTGTAGACACACAGGTTTAGTCTGGTTTTTATCACTGCCAAAGACAAAATCATTTTTTGGACAGAACATTATTCTAAGTTACATAATATATTATATAATTTTAATGTCTTAATACCTCTAATTTTATTGCACACACAGCATGGCAATTCTTGCTGAAGGGAAAGAACATGGCATACTAAGAATTGTGTCCTTTGTTTTCATGTACCAAGAAATCAAATTACTTAAGAATTGATGGAGCAGGAAGAATGATTTATAAAGATGATTCTCACAGACAACATTTCCATCTCTAGAAAATATATACCTGGAAATAGATGAGCAGGAATTTCTGAGTGGCAGCTTGCCTGAGGTTACTTTAAAAAATTGAAGAAAGAAAAAGAAAAGAAAGGAAAAGCAAATCCCTAAACAATAATCTTGGTATTCCAGATGCATGCAAAAAGATTAAAATGCTTCTAATGCTATGCAGCTCCTCTTTCCCAAGGTTTGGTCTATCTTCAGTACTCCATGTCAAACCAAATGCACAGAGAAGAAATAGACTCTTCTTCACTGTGGCTTTTATTTGCTGCAAGACCAAGTAAAGGAATATAGGAAAGAGTAGAAGAATATCCTTCTGAAAATTTGGAAAAAGAAAGCTGAGAAAAGACATGCTTGCGGACAGTAAAATTACAATAGAGGAAACACAAGAGTTAATAGAATGATGAAACACAGAAGCAGGGTTCACAAGCTGACAGACACACAGTTGTCTAAACCAGCTAGTCATCTAACGAATATAAATGAACTCACTAAAGCAGATGATGAGTCACAACTAACATACACTTGGGAGGCAGAGATCTGTCTGAATCTCTGTGAGTTCAAAACCATCCTAAACTATAAGAGATTGACTCAGTCTACAAGAGAAACAGAGCCAGGCAGTGGTGGCACACATCTTTAATCTTAGCACTTGGGAATCACATGCCTTTAATCCTAACATTTGAGATCTCATGCCTTTGCTTTGGAAGCACACACACTTTTAATCCCAGCACTAAGAAGGAAGGGATGGCTGGGCAGAGAAAAGTATATAAGGCATGAGGAGACAGGAGCTAGAGGCTTTTCAGGCTGGGGAGTCCTAGCGGTAACACATGGCTTGTTCCTTTGTCTCTCTGATCTTCAGGCAAGCTTTATTTGAGGCACAATGTATCACCACAAACCTCATTTTTATTTTTTACATTTTTGAGATGTTTGTTTTGTAGGTAATATTGCTATGAAGAGGTTCTGGAACATCACGTGTACTATAGAAGCATCTTTTTTTATACCGCATTTCTTTTCATAACTGATGAAGGAATGACAATGTGATTCATTGCCCTAACAACTTCCTAACAATCTATTATAATTGAGAAAACAGCTTCATCACAGATGTACCCCCTGTTTGGGTTTTACTTAATTCCAGATGTACGCAAGTTAACAGATGAGATGAGCCATCACAACCACTAAGGGAGGGAAAATTAATCTTTCCTGGGATGAGCCCTCTAGTTGGTTATTCATTGCCAAATGATCATATTCATATAAGTAAAGCTACAAGGATTCAGCAGAACATATATTTGAGGAAAAGAGACCATCAACTAGAGTAGAAATGAGGAAGTAAGGGGGTAATATCAGAGGATTTGAAAGGAGGAATGGCAGGGGTAAATGATAAAATTCTACTTTAATTTTTTAAAAACAGGTGGGAGAGAAACAAATACATTGAAAATACAGGCAGCAGGAGGAAAGAGTTTAGGTCTTACTTGAGGGGACTGTTGAAATGATTTCATCATAATGGTTCCTTATCTTGTAATAGGATAACATATCAAAAAAGGCATACATTTATTTGATTGAAGAAGAAAACACACAGCATGACTTCATTTCATTCAAGGATTATTATCTGTCTCAATTCTCTTTCTGTCAACAATCAATACATTATCCATAAATAGAGGCAGGGTTTCCTCAGTCACAGCAGAGTGGAGCAGAATGGGTGTAGGCATGTCATGAGTGTCACACTTGATGATTTTTAAACATACCCCAAACCTCAGCATAAGGGACATATGGTATAGTAATGATCAAAGACCAACTTCATCCCTTGGCTGGTGGCCACATGTGGTTTTTCCAGGACTGGTCTGAGGCCTTTGCCAACTGCCTTCCTTGCTGCATGAAAAAATATATGAAAGCAATATCTCGCATGCATTGATCTCCTGCCAGGGATTCTCTGAGCAAGAAGTAAATTAATATAGGTGACATTACTGCAGATAGAATACTGACTCCATGAAATACACAATCATGAACCCTGGCACATTGGCACGTGTGATGTCACAAATATTGGGACTTCCAAATCATTCTCAACGTAGAAATATTTCTTGTGCTACCAAATATGCCTATGCTAAATGAGAAATATAACTTCTTATAGCATTTAGAGCTCTAGAATAATTTAATAATGACATGATGTTACCATTAAAGGAGATGAAAATAAAACAAAATCGAAACTCTGATCAGAGTAGAGTTATGACCTGACATAAGAAACTTTCTGATCATCACAATTTTGCTTTCAATTAAATCTTAAGTATTATATTAATGAATGTAAAAACAGAGAAGTAATTTATTTATGCAGTTTTTTTGTTCTATTAAATTTAATTTATGGAGTATTATATCTTTTGAATTCTCAACAGCAAAAAAGATTGTGCAATATTTTAATAATGAGAAAATTGTTATTCAAATTAACACATAAAATATAGAATCATAATACATTCTAAAGGCCTAAGAGCTTCGAAGATATTTCTCCACTTAAAAATTGTGATCACTTAAGCATTGTACTTCCTAGTGATTTCATTAAATATAGAGAGAAATGTGTTTATTTTAATAGGGGAAATGGATGTCTAAGTGCCTATTAAACCATCTCACATATATGTAATTTTTTCCCAATCCCAAATGGCTACCTTTAAATGGAAGTTGATTATATTCAATTCATGACTGCACTCTTAAAAATGCCCCTAGTGTAGAAATACCGTGCAGCTTATATAACGCTATAAAGCCAGATGGGTCTGCTAAAGATAGGAGGAGGCTGAATGGCTATTAGGCCAAAAAAGCCCAAGTGTCAAAGTTATAATCTCACCCACATGCATTGTTAGGGCAGCAATTTAGACGATATTAGGAAAACAAATATTCCATAAATATATCAGCAGGCAAATCCATCTATCAGAGTGAGGTAGGTCTCGAAGGACACATAAATCCAAACAAAAGAATATGTTGACCTATCTTGTTGTTTCCAAAGATGCAAGCATATACAATAGACACCAGCATTGTTTTTTAACCCAAATTTGGGGATATGCTTTGGTATGATTATTTGTATAAAAATATAAAAACATTCCCAATGGATTGAAGGTTTGAACTCAGGACTTCACAGTTAATTAACATCTTTAGTAACCAGTAAGGGCAGTGCTTCAATGTTATGAGCATATGTAATTTGACACAAGCAATTGCTCATCATTATTTTAACAGAATGTCAAGTACAGGATAGGGCTTAGAGTTGATATCTGTCATAGACTAAATAATTATGGCCAGGAACCCAACTGATGATATTTTTAAACATAGTTTTTCATTGTTTTGAGCATTGGTTTTTAGTATTATTTCCTGGCATTGGAACTAATTCTGGGAAACCTTGCAAATTGGGCAAAGGTTAATTTAGACACTTAGAGGTGTTTGGATTCTCAGCGCTGTTCTTTATTAACCCGAGAATGATTCAAAAACCAGGTGAGTTTAGGAACTAAATGTAATTTGCTTGGGTGAATCGTTTGCTCAATTTTCTCAAATAATTTTTATTGTCTCAGGACTGAGTCCTATTATGACTTTAGGAGATTAGGTACACCATTCTGAGAAGATATTGGCTGTGTGACTCCCCTTCAGCATCTAAAGTTAATTTTCCCTAAAGTGTTTGTGGGTTCGGGATCACACAGTCTACACTGCTCATTTAATGTAAGTCTCATAGCTGGAGAAAGCCATAGTTTATTTACATATTATGCCTCTGAAAATGTCATAAACTCTGAGGTATTTTATGAACTTTAGTAAACTTTGTTATTCCTGTTTATCCCAAATTTTTGTTTCAACAACACATAATTAGCATAATGTAGCATTTCTGAATGGGATTGATTTTGCTCCTTGGGTTTGTTTTGTAGACATCCTAGCAGAATACCCTTACATTCTTCCTCTTCCCTTACTAATATGACTGGTTAATTTAGGAGCAACAACCGAGTGGCATTCAGCATTGGCTAAATATTCTGGAAATCTGATGTTTATTCATGAAAAGTATGATTAGGATTGGATATTTCAGTGTGATCTATGAGTACTCTTAGATCACTTTCAAATATTCCATTTGAACATTAAATAAACGTATGTGATATAAAAGGATGGGAGATTATAAAATTGATATATTTGGCAATTTTACTTTTTACACTGAGGTTGTCCTAAATAGCCTTAAAATGGATTTGTCTATGGTATGAATATTTTTTGAAATTCTTTAGTAAGTCATTTTCAGAAATTCTAATAGACTCTTCTGAATAAACTGGTGGTCTGGGCTTTTTTATTTACATTTTTCAAACCTTGAAACAAACTACTGCCATTCAATCTGCAAAAAGATATCATGACTAGTCACTAAAAGAGTTTTGTGTTGTATCTTTGCCTGGAGAGCTCTCTATTCTGTATTGTTCACAGAAAAATAGGAAACATGTTAAATATAGAATATGCTAATAACTCTTTGAATATTTGTCATTAAACTTAAATCATTTTTACTGTTGTGCTGTAAATTGAATCTGGCTTCAATGTATCCTGTTTGTAGAAACTTATAACGATTGAGAAAGAAAATAATATAGAATATTTAGTTGGTGATAAATGAAAATTTTGCTTGCCTCAATAAAATTATACTCAGGTTAACATACTGTGAAACTTTAAATGCTTAGAACTTATAAGACTAATAATCAACAACAACAACAAAAAACTTGAAAACAGTAGTTATGAAATTTCCAAATTTATTTCTAGGTTGCTTTTGGCAAACTGTAATAGTAACATTCTTTATTCATATGAAAGAAGAAAGCTTGTTTACACCCTCATATAGGTGAATGAATTGCAAAATATCTCTTACATCAAGCTGCAAGGGATGCAATAAAGTTGACTCTTCATGCTCTATAAAGTAAAATTAGTTCACTCATTCTGCATAAAGAACTTGGCATTCCAAAAGTTCCATTACTTAATTTAAGAAGTAGAGGGTAATTACAGAACCAGTATTTCATGTTAGCAATGAAAA
Organism: Peromyscus maniculatus bairdii; assembly: GCF_049852395.1. NCBI lineage: Eukaryota > Metazoa > Chordata > Mammalia > Rodentia > Cricetidae > Peromyscus > Peromyscus maniculatus. Next base: position 34,757,323 of record NC_134868.1, on the reverse strand, counting down.
GAAAGAGTGTGGAACTGTGCAATGTGGTTTTATGAGAATGGACATGCAAGAAAGAAAGAAGTGAGGAAGAGATTTATATGGAACCAGTTCTGAGACAGAGGACACACTTCCCTCTACTCTATACACTCCAGAAGAGGTGAATGGCCCTAGCCAGGATTACAGACCACAGGGGCCTGAAGCTGTGATGTTCTGACTCTACGTTAGCTGTTCTCATCACAGATAAACAGGTCATTTTGAACACTCTGTAAATGGTTTTTACTTAATTCTAAGGACTACAACTATGAACAACTAAATGTGATCTCTCCAACCTTCTCTTCATTCACACGGCACTTTGGCTGACTTTATTATCTTAGACACGTCTTGTGCATGCAGATACATGTTATCTGATGTTGACATAACTGTTTTAGTCATTCTAATAATTGGATATAATGTTCACATAACAATTATTTAAATACTCATGCTATTATTTACAATAATTAACATTTAACAACTTCTATATGTATATTAACCATCTGGATATCCTAAAAAGAACACAAAATGCCTTTCATATTTTTGCTAATTTTCTTGTTTTTTATTATTTTTTCTCACATAATATATCATGATAATGCTTTTTCATTCCTCTATTTTTTCCAGTTTCTCTCTACTTCTCCTTCCATTCAGATCACTCTCTTTTTCTTATGAAAAAACAAGTGGGTTTTTAAGCGATAAGATAAAATGTAATACAATAAAACAAAAGCTAACACATCAGAGTTGGACAAAACAAAACAAACACAAGGAACAGAGCCCAAGAGAAGGCACAAGAATCAGAGAAGCTCTCGTTAGCACACTCAGGAAGCCTATAAAAACACTAGTGGAAGCCGTAATATATATGCCAAGGACCTGGTGGAGCCCCATGCGGGCCCTATGCATGCTGCTTCAGTCTCTGTGAGTTCATATGAGCTTTGATCAGGTTGATTTAGAAGGCCTTGTTTTCTTAGTGTCCTCCATCCCCTCTGGCTCTTACACTCTTTCCACCTCCTCTTCCAGGGAACTTCCCTGAGCCCTGAGGGGAGGAGCTTGATAGAGGTGTCCCACTTAGGGTTGAATGTTCTAAGCTATGTTACTCTCTACACAATGATGGGCTGCAGGTTTCTAATGGTAATGTTACCCTTAAAAAGGACAATGTAAAAACCTAAGCTACATGGAAAAAAATCAGAAAACTTTATACACACATGTATATGTACATATACATGTACATTATATATATATATATGTTATGAACATGAGCAATATTGAGTCTTCATTTAAATATATTTCCACCAAGAAAAAACATAGGTCCAGATGGTTTTTCAGGTCAACTCAGTTCTAGCAAACGTTCAAGACACAAATAATTCCAACCTTGTACCAATTCATCCATAAGAAACATATTTTGAATCTAAAAATGCTGCACCTTTTTAAAATCACTTTGTTATGTAAGCCAGAGAAATTGCAAGAGAAAAAGAATGACCACATTAACTCATGAGCATATATATACTTTCTATGAGAGGAATTATGTCAAGTGGCTATTTTGCTCATTTTATTTTTAAAGATTATATAATAAATCCTCAAATAAATACAGATTTTTTAGAAGATTAAAAATATGTACTGAAAGGCCGGGCGGTGGTGGCGCACGCCTTTAATCCCAGCACTCGGGAGGCAGAGGCAGGCGGATCTTTGTGAGTTCGAGGCCAGCCTGGGCTACCAAGTGAGTTCCAGGAAAGGCGCAAAGCTACACAGAGAAACCCTGTCTTGAAAAACCAAAAAAAAAAAAAAAAAAAAAAAAAAAAAAAAAAAAAAAAAAAAAAAAAAAAATATGTACTGAATAATCAGAGGTGTAAAAAATGCATGGAATCAGGAAAAATACCTGTATATATATCATCAAAATTTTAAAGACATAGTGTTAAATTACTGAAAACAAATATACTTAAGCATTAATTCTGAAAGTTAAATCATTTTTTAACTTTTTGTCAGTAATAAAAATTATAAATGTATCTGTTTACAATCAGTGACACAAAGCTGAATTTGATGGCACATGTTTACATTCATCACATTGAGGCCAGAGAAAGAAAGATACCCGGAACTATTTAGCTGTTGCTATGGTGGTACAGGACTTGTGGGAGTGGCCAAGAAATGTCTGGTTTAACTTTAGGTCTGCACCACTAGAGGGAGCCCATGCCCCACACTGCCTGGATGGGTAGGCATCAGAGACTGGATAACCCAGAGATCAAGGATGAGTGGCTTGTCTAATCATCACAGGAGAGGCTTCTTCCACCAGCAAATGAGAGCAGGTACTGAGACCCATAGCCAGACATTGTGTGAAGGGAGAGTTTAAATTGGAGTCTCCATCAGGTCCAAAGCCCCTGGGATTCGGAACGCAGGAGAAAAGGGTGAGGAAAGATGGAAGGAATTCCAGGGGATGGAAGACACCAAGAGAACATGGCCCAACGAATAAACTAAGCTGTATTGTTGTTTGTCTTTTTCTATTTAGGGGGGCCTGCCAGCCAGCTTCTACATAAGTCACACACACACTTATTCTTAATTATAAATGCCTAGCCTTAGCTTGACTAAGTTTCTTGACAGCTTTTCTTAACAAGTTGTCCCGTCTATGTTTTGCCTCTGGGCTTTTCCCGTTCTCTTACTTCCATAAATCTTACTCATACTCCATGGCTTGCTGGGTGGCTGGCCCCTGATGTCCTCCCCTTCTCTGGCTTCTTCTCCATTTCTTTCTTTCCTTTCCCCAGGTTTCTCCCTCTGTATATTCTCTCTGCCTGTAAGCCCCACCTATTCTTTACCCTGCCTTGCTATTGGCCAAGTCTAAACACCAGGTGTTTTAGACAGGCACAACCATACAACTTTACAGAGTTAAACAAATGCAACATAAACAAAAGTAACACACCTTAAAATAATATTCTACAACAAAGCAGAGCTCACATGGGCTCATAGAGACGGGTCGTATCCTTCAGGGGTCTGTACCAGGTCCTCTGCATACATGTTGTGCCCTTCGTTTGGTCTTTTGGTGAGACTCCTAACAGTGGGAGTGGATATACTTCTAACTATCTTCCCCTGCTCTTTAGACGGTTTTCCTCCTAATGGTTTGCCTCATTCAGCTTCGATATGAGAGTCTTTGCCTTTCTTGTTGTATCTTGTTTTGTCCTGTTTCGCTGTCTTCTGTTGCAGGGCTGCTCTTTTCTGAAGAGGAAATGGAAGGGAAGTGTATCTGGAGAGATGAGGTGGGGGTGGAGCTAAGAGGAGCGAACCGAGGGGAAGCTGTGCTTGGAATGGATTGTATGAGAAACGAATCTAATTTCAAATTTTTTAAAAGGGAAATTCCTGCTTAAAAAAATGTTCTTTTTTTCTGATTTCAAATGATTTAGAAAAGTGCATTGAGTCTTTAAAAAAAGACTTTACTAAACATAATATTAAAAACTTGAAACAAATTGCAACCTTGAACTAACTTCTAATAACTATTTCAAAGCTATTTTGTTTCTTTCAACTTACTACAAATACTTAGTACCTGTCAGTTGTAAATATAAAATTAATCTCGTCTTTACCATACACCAAAATAATGCCTTTTTTTTACCTCACATTTTAAGAAAAAGGAACTGTAATAGGAATGTTAAACATCTGCTTAATTCACTTTGTCCCCTTCTAGCTGTGCTCAGAGCAGACATTACTAATAGAGTATGATCTTCTCCCACATGGAGCCTATATTGCTTTGGTGACCTCCAGTAAGCGCCTCGATTCTAGCAAAATAGGACCAAATCAAACAGTAGCTACTCCACCAAGGCAATCAGCCTCAGCCAGCACCCCACACAGACATCTCATTAAAGAGCTCTCGGGTCTCACCAGGTTCTTCAGTTTCTTCCAGGATTTATATAATGATTTATCGCTACATCAACCTTGGATGTTCTCAGCCAATTTAGATGGGATTCCAGCAAACACCGAGGACTAAAGGAGGCATTTGAGCTTAACTTAAGCCAAGCTTTGTCAAAATAACTACCAGCTGGAATTTCCAAGCTAAAGTTTCTTGGACCCCAACTTATCTTGTGAAGATATCTAAGCCTGCAGTGAAATGTAGGAAATAAAAGTTAAGAACCACCTAGAATCTACAAGAACCTACAACTATATTCTCACCACATTGTTCAAAGTATGGTAAAGGTTCTGTATGTCATATTATAACACATACAAACACACACCACCATGAAACAAACTTAATGAAAAATTAAGGTAAACAGGTTTTTGCATATAAACTTAAACAAGATAAAATGAAAGTAATCAATTAAACAATTATCTCTGGGTTAATCAAATGATACTTTAAAATCAAAATTAAAATCATCATCTTTGAAAACTGAATTAACAGCCAGGCTGTGGTGGTGCATGCCTTTAATCCCAGCACTTGGGTGACAGAGCCAGGTAGATCTCTGTGAGTTTGAGGTCAGTCTGGTCTACAGAGCAAGTTCCAGGATAGGCACCAAAGCTACAGGAAAAACCCTGTCTGAAAAACCAAAAAAAGAAAAAAGAAAAGATAAAGAAAACTGAACCACTGACAAATTGATACCATATTTATCATATGGAAGTATTTATTTTTTCTAAAATGTGGCAAAAATTTATCACTAATCCACATATCTATTTCATACGAAGACACAAAAGTTTCCAGGTCAATGTAATCACTGACATGATTTACTCTTTACAATATACATGATGATTACTACTTGACTACAGCTGTTCCTAAGTTGTCATTCTTAAAATTGACTTCTACTTGGAGAGCAATTACTTTTGTCTCTTTGGAGTTCAATAGGACAGTGAATGAATGGTGTGATCTTTAAAATGAAGCATGTGTGACAGGGCCTGTACACGTGCATAGTTGATAATTAACAGAATTGATTCAATTTTGCAATTACTAACAAATTTGTGTCCCGGTGTGAATGTGCAGTGCCTGCTCTGTGCCCATGGCTTTGAGTACTTGACCCTAAATATAGTACCGTTTGGCGAAGTTGTGAAACTTTGGCGAGAAGAACTTCACTGGAGGAAATGGCCCATGGGGCTGGCCATCATGTTTATAGTCCCACTTCACCTCATGTGCAGCCCTGTTTTCCGACTTGCATGATAAGAGCAAGCAATGGCATGCTTCTATCACCTCATTCAAGAACTGTTCACGCTACTATGCCTTCCTCATGATGTATTGGTTATTAAACTGTGAGTGAAAATAAGCCCTTTTTCCCTCAGGTTGCTTCTTTCCAATGTGACTTCCTTGTCCAAGGACAAATAACTAACATAGTGATGTCACACAGTATGATGTTAAGCCCAGATTTACTGAAATTTTATAAATTGGAAAGTGGTAACATCCAATTGTACAGCTTAGGGGAAGATGACATTCAGTGCCCCATACAAAGTTTCTCATCTTTTAAATACATCGCAAATCTATAAATAATCACCAAATGTTGTCAAATTGGATTGTCAATCATTTAAGAAGACTTAATTACATAATTTGTGTATTTCCTGATTCAGATATTAAGGTTATGCTACATGTAAAAGACCAACATGCAGCAAAGAATGCTTCTCTTTGTATGATCAGAAAAATTGATTCATTTCCTTAAGTGACAGTCATGCTACCCAGTGCAGACCAGAATGCCTTATTTTTTTTAAGATTTATGTATGTATATATGAATGGATGGATGGATGGATGGATGGATGGATGAATGGATTTATATGGATGTTTTGACTGCATGTACATTTGCCTATCAGAAGAAGATAACTACTGTTTTAGACAGTTGTGAACTGCCATATAGGTACTGGGAATTGAACTCAGGACTGTTGGAAGAGCAGCCTGTGCTTTTCAACACTAAGACATCCCTCTACCAACCCCAGAATGCCTTATGTTTAATAATGCCTTAAACTTGGAAACCAAAGAGAATTAGATAAGTATATGTGACATAGAAACAGAAGATGTATGTTTGTAATAGCATTCTCTCTGTTCTAAGACTCTTGAGAACTCAAATAGATCCCTACAACCATAGGTATACTAAACATGACATATACACAGGTATGGGCATACAAGTTATGGTTTTCATATACAACATATTCATCTGTATCTGTGACTACCTATGACACTATTTAGATATTAGGCACATTAAGAGATTAACTACAAATCTGATAAAGAATAATTATACTCCAAGAAAAGTTTGTAATTGTCTTCTCTGCCCCTTTATCTCTCCAATTATTTTTATCTCCCTCACTACCTTTAGTATTACTATCTCTATCTAACTTTATCTCAAACTCTCTCAAAACAGCTAGCTTTATTTACAGATTAATGGTCATGGAATCAAATTGGTTCTGTTCACATAACCTTTATTTTCATTACTAACATCCCCAAGGTAAAACTGTAGTGATTTTTGAAATTTGTAGATGACAAGGAGAAGCTAAAAATGTTTCTTTTATTAGAAAAGGTAAAATTCTCAAATTAAAGAAAAAAAATGTTATGCTACAGTCACTAAGATCTACTGTGAGGGCAAATTGTTGAAAGTGAAAGAAAGGAAAAGAAATTCATGTCAGGATTGCTACTCAGATGGTCATGGGTCACAGACATGTAGAAGGTCAAGCCATGCATAATATGTGGGTAGAATGTTAAAGACGTGGAAATTTAAAAAGAGGTCATAAAATGAGAGGAAAATTTTGCAACACATATGGTCCAAAGGGAATCACACTGTTTAATAACTGGGCCTGCGATCCAGTTAACAGGAAAGAATTCATGCTTGTCCCTGTGAACTTAGCCCACTGCCTGTGGCTGGGGAGGCCATGGACCCGAGAGAAGAACCTCTACTGTCATTTTCCTCAACTATTATCATTTCCATATGCATTCTAAATGCTGACCCTCGCACCCACAGACAAGGATAGTGCTCATTGCTCACCAAAGACACTCCTTTTGGCAACAGGAGGACACAACTGGTCAAATGGCACAGATAAACAGACTGTCATGTGCCTTTCCCCAATTAACACATTTGCAACCTAATCTCTATACTTAAGGCTCGGGGGGAGTCACAGAAGAGGGGGAGAAAAATTTAAGGGCCAGAGGGCCAGGGCAACTGCTATGAGATAGTCTATTTTTTGTTTGTTTGTTTTTGTTTTTGTTTTTTCGAGACAGGGTTTCTCTGTGCAGTTTTGGTGCCTGTCCTAGATCTTGCTCTGTAGACCAGGCTGCCCTCAAACTCACAGGCGGATCTCTGTGAGTTAGAGGCCAACCTGGACTACAGAGTGAGAATCAGGACAGACACTAAAACTACACAGAGAAACCCTGTCTTGAAAAACCAAAAAAAAAAAAAAAGTGGTAGCACAAATGAATCTATAATTAAGACTACTAATTGAAAATTTATTTACTGAGGAACAAATAAAAAAGCAGACAATAAGGATTTATATGATCATTATAATATTCTAAAGTTATTTGTAAAATTAATGGAAAAAATAAAGTTACAAAGAAGCATTTATAGTTGGTTTCTATTTTGCAGCTGTTACTAAAATCCTGATATAATATGTAAGAAATTATGGGATATGATGTAAATATTTTAGCTCTATACTGTACGTTTGCATGAGATACGCTTTTAACAACAACCATGAAAGTTAAAAGAAATATAAAAAGGTTACAATATAAAATGCTCAAGTTGCATAAAGTAATAATTGTTTCTGTGTATAATATACTATATTGAGTTTTACTAATGGCTTCAGGAGAATTGCTTAATATCCTATTAATGGGTCTATATCATTAGGAAATCCAGGCAGCAGACACTGATTGTGCTTAGGCAGTTTCCATAGAAACTTCTTATACTGCTGAGCACTGTCTGGTTCCAGGGCCTGGTTCCAGATGTTTAGTGTGTGAGGACATGGCTGAGATGCTTCACAGATGAGGACTCTATTTATATGGTAGACTCAGACTCAACAAAGAAAGACATAAAATTCAGAATGCTAATATATTAATTTAAATATTATTGTCAATAGAACAAAAAACTAAATAGTATTGTATTGATAGTGAGATATAACAGTGACTATTATTTTAATTGTCTGGAAAAATTAGAATATCAAAATGGTATCTAATTAGCAGTAGTTACCACTTAGTTAATGTGATTTTAATAGACTAGAAAAATTGAAATCCATAAGTTATCTAAAAGATGACATAAATGAGAAAAAAATGACTCAAATGATGACCTAATGCCTAAATAATTGTATATATATATATATATATATATATATATATATATATATATATGTGTGTGTGTGTGTGTGTGTGTGTGTGTGTGTGTGTGTGTGTGTGTGTGTGATAACCTGACATGTTTTGAATAAGAATGGCACCCATGGGCTCATATGTTTGAATACTCAGTCCACAGTTAGTGGAACTGCTTGGGAAGGATTATGATGTGTGGTCTTGTTGGAGGAGATGTGTCCCCAGATGTGGTCACTAGTGTTTCAAAAGACTCACACTACTCCCAGTTAGCTCTTAGGACATACTGTTGTGGATCAAGAGGTACATTCTCAGCTACCTCTCCTCTACCCAGCCATTATGGATGCTAATCACCTGAAACCAGAAGCCAGATGGTTTCTTTTATAAGTTGCCTTGGCCATGGTGTTTTATCACAGGAAAAGAAAAGTAACTAAGACACGTTCCCACATTACCAAGGTTGGAACTATTCCATGTAATTGAGGTGATTTAGCAGCTCCACACTGATTGATTCTGTGGCTATGTTACACTTTCAAAGGAGAAGCTATCTTCTATACCTCATTTTAAGATTCTAAGGGCACTTTATTGTCCTTTCCTACACAGTGAAAATAGACTATATTACAACTCCTCAGAGAATGTTGTTTAACATATGTACCCATATTTTCAGATTGACTGTTGAATCATGACTCTTTTTTTCTACACATATTCAACTCTTATATCTTCTAACTGAGAAAAAGAAAACATTATTTACAATAAATTGTCAAAATGTGGTAATATTTCAGTAGGATTCACAGAAGATAGCAAGAGTGATTCATAACATTACATTCAAAATACTTGTACTGCTCCCCTGACTCTAAATCTCGGCTATTTAAGTGTCAGCAAGGGATCCATTTTCAAAGACATAAAGAAAAACCTCTGAATGAGTATGGAAACAGCATTTTGAAACAAGACTATTTACTTGGAAGAGATAAATAAAATGTTAGTTTAATCTTCTGCATTCAACCTGTAGCAAGATGCCTGACAAACCATTTCTGTCACTCCAAGCCTGTCAAATAGGCTCAAAACAATACTAAGCACTTACCGTTCTGAGTTCAAGTACTGATATTTTGAACTCACAAAATGCTTAGTCTCTGTGTGGTTGTACATGTACTCCTGCGGGGCTTGCTGACCTCCTCCACAGGTAATCCAGGTGGTAGAAAAGCCATCTCTCTCTTAGCCTGCCTGTTCAATGAGAAAGGAAGGGGGAAACGACCACATATACTATCTAAATGAGAATCAGAAGAATCTAGCTCTCCTCTGCCAGCTTCATTTGAAACTTATGGGGTCTGTGGTCTGAAGATCGCTGGCTTTGCCACCATTTGCCAAATTTCAGTGACATGTGTAGCTTATTACAATGGCTCTCTTCAACAGGTTTACAACCAGTTGTCAATTTAGGGATGAAAGAACAAGTCCTATTTTCATCTAACATTGTATCTTACTCCAATGATAATTCCTTAAGAAAAGTACATTATTGCACAAACTAATGGTGACATGACCCACATGCCTAGGAAAAAGATCAGACAGTGCTATCCTTTTCATTCAAAATATTCTCCACTATTTCACCTCTTGATGACTATTTTACCTGCAATACATGCTCCTCCTTACCATAACTTGATCATATTTTATTGTATATATGCATGAAATCTCTGACTGAAGCACTACACAATTAATATCATATTTATGACCACACTTGTTACATTTACTAGTGCACATTCAAATATAATATGTCTATTAAATTTTCAGGTCCATAAAAGAAAAAGATAAGTGAATTTTTAAAAATAAGTAATATTTGGATGAGTATTTAAATCCATAAGTGAATGAAATCTGAAGAAGTATCATGATGTAAACAACAACAACAACAACAAAGCTTGCTGACAGAATTGACCTGAAGAGAGATCTGGGGGAGAGCAGGAGAAGAGTGAGTCCGTTTTTAAGAACACTTGATGCTTTTACAGAGGAATCAAGCCTGGCCTCTGTCATCTACATAAAAGCTCGCAATGTTAATGATTCCAATTCCTGGGAATTTGACATCCTTTTCTGACTTTGGCTTTCATCAGACATGCACAGGATACAAATACATACATGCAAGACAAATGCTTATAAGCATAACATAAACACATAATTTTTAAAATATTAAAAAAATTTGATTATGAACTACAAATTTTATTGATGAGATAAAACAGCCTTAATATGAGTTTTTCAAATATTCATAGTTAAAGGATTATTTTTACCATTCTAGGAAATAAAATTTATATATAGTTATACAAACAAAGATTTTGACAAAAATATTCACCAATGGAGTGACTGTATAAGCTATTTTCTCAATAAAGTAATACAGGCATTTTGCTCCAGGAGTGTGGTTTTTACTGTCACAGTCATAAAAAATGTGTCATTAGTATACATGAAAATTTTAAGATACATTATGGAAAGTAAAAATAGTTATAGGATATTAACTTAGACACAATATATAAAAATATAAGTGATATTTAGTGGAAACTAGCTTACTGGTATTATTATAGGTCAATAAATTATAATTGGCATGAGGGTAAATTATTGCTTAAATAATATTAGTGTCTAAATGTGGTGATATATTGTGTCCCCCAATATATTGTGCATCCTAATAAATTTATCTAGGGTCAGAGAACAGAACAACCACTAGATAGAAATAGACGTCAGAAAATGGTGGCACACACACCTTTAATCCTAGCATTCCAGAGGCAGAGATCCATCAGGATCTCTGTGAGTTCAAAGCCACACTGGAAACAGCCAGGCATGGTGACACACACCTTTAATTCCAGGAAATGATGGCAGGAAGCAGAAAGGAATATAAAGTGTGAGGACCAGGAACTAGGGACTGGTTAAGCTTTTAGGCTTTTTGCAGCAGTTCAGCTGAGATCCATTCGGATGAGGACACAGAAGCTTCCAGCTTGAGGAAAAAATATCAGCTGAGGAATTGGCGAGGTGAGGTGGTTGTGGCCTGTTCTATCTCTCTGATCGTTCAGCTTTCACCCTAATACCTGGCTCCAGGTTTGGTTTTATTAATAACACCTTTTAACATTTGTGTTCCATCTAAATATATTTAGAAATTTTTGTACATACTTCAGACACCAAAATCAAGGTACAAGCGCAGTAGTATTCATGGCTTCTATTCAGCAGCATACAGTACTAAGATACTATTATCCAAAAACAACAGGCTTTACCACATCTCTCTAGAACTACAGAAGGCCCACAACTATCTTGGGAAAACATGCTACAGAAAGCCATATAATCCCAGCAAAATACAGACAAAGAGATCGTCTGAGTATAAAAACTTTACAATAGGAGGTATTATTGAAAGATAGAAATCAGAGTCCTACGTATGACACATGTATAAGGAAATTTATAAAGTTCAGATTAAAAAAGGATAAACTATGATGGGAGGATATATTACATATTATATTTTGCTTTTTTTTACATTTCCTCTGTGAAATCGGCTACAAAATAATAATTTTTAGTTCATTCTCCTGGATCCTTTATGAGATATATAGCAGATATCCAATTATAATCTCCAAAGTCGTATGTTCTAAGGGTTCTGTGCTTGGTAGTTATATCAGTAATATAGAAAAGAGTGGTGAAATTTCAAAATTGGTGAGAATGACATTTACAATTTGGTTCAATAATACTTTGGTTCTTTATATTAGCCATCATATTCATCAGCTTGACCAATATCTGCAGAACAATTGAATCAGTGCTTCTGGGTATCTGTGAGGGCATTCACATTCTGGGATTGAGTCAGGATCACTTCTCATTCATATGGATTTGTTCCATCCTATTGCCTGGGAGCCAGAAGACAAGCAAAGGGCAGAGAAAGTTCTCTAATACATACATACACACATATGTTTGCATATACATATGTGCATAACTATCTATCTATCATCTATCTATCTATCTATCTATCTATCTATCTATCTATCTATCTATCTATCTATCTATCTATCTATCTACCTACATAATATCTTGATATTTAGGGATAGATTCCCTGAAAGCAAGCAGTTTTGATTTCAGTCCTAATCTAGAAATACTAGAAGTACTTCAATCAAACCCTCTTGGTCTGTCAGAAATACCTGAAAGGGTTAGGGGCATACATTTTTATTCTGGTTTCTCATCATCTTTCCTCATTTATAATAGTCTAGAAGATACACAGGAGGGTATACATATACATCGTGGTGGGGTGAGTAACAGAACTAATGAACATGTCTTCACACTGCAGCACAGTCAAGTCTAAAGAACTGTAAGAAAGGGAGCATCAGTGAACACAATTTCTTGAGTTTGTTTACTGTATACAGAGCCTTGCTTGCCCCTCTGTGTTAAGCTCTTTTCTACAACACAATTCCTTTCGAAAAACAACTATCCTGTTGTCTATGAAATCTATTCTTAGAGTTCTCAAGTGGAAGAATCTGGAAGCCACTTTCCTGGAATGGCATTGGCAGTCACAAGTTTTCTGGGACCCCAGGCTCCAAATTATTCCTCACCCGAGGCAGTGAAAGTCTCCATCATTATCACTGGCCTCCTTCTTAACTTGCATAACTATTAATACACGTTCTATCTTCTGTTAGCTAACTATTCCACTGTTTCTAACTATTTTATCTATTTTGTTTGTCTATCCATTTACTATTGGTCTGTTTCTCTGAGGAATCTTAACAAAATGCTGCTATATTCCTATTGACTTATGGTCAAGTTAAGAGCAATCAGAACAAAGATGTCAAGGTCACACATATTGTCAGTAGACATTTGAAGGTTCCATAGTTTTTCACAGTGGTCAATACAGTCTAGTATAATTGAAATCATTATGCTCATTTTAAGGAAGTACTTTCTGAGGCCTTTTGTCTCATATGCTGCTAGTCTGAAGGTACATCACAGTGCTGGCTGCACCCAGCCATTCACAGTAAGTCATTTTTGATGCAAATAAGTCTGTTTCTCTATGATATTTCCAGTATTTCCACCTGCATTATTGGAATCAAAATCTAAGTTATAAACTTCCTAGCAGGACCTGAATTTCCTTTTACATTTGATTTCTGATGCATATCAACACCAATCAATGTTCTTATATTAAGCCAGCATTCATGTATTCCATCAGAGAACAAGAACTGGACCCCTTCATCCTCAAACATGAATCTTTAAGAAACTTGTATTTCTGCTTCTTTTTGCATTAAGTATTTAAGGATATAAAACAAACTATGAGAAAATAAAGCAAATTCTTCTGTATATTCTTAGTTGGATCTTCTCTAGAGAAAAAAACAGCCATCTCAGCCACATTACTACAGTTTGATTCAACTTTGAGTAGAGATACTCCTATCTATCATAATAGTGACAGTGTGAGTGTTTGGGAAAGGGCAAACTGATCTTACCACAAGATAAAGAAATGATGCCAGGGACAGAAGCAAATATCTTGGAAGTCATTCAAACTCCCTAATGGACCATTAGCAAACACTGAGAGGCACAGCTCCTGATTTGGTTGGATGGCACTGCTTTTTATTTTCAGTGGATAAAACCAGAGAGATCAATCCTGGCATTGCACTGCACCAGCAAAAATGCATCACACTATTTGTTTGTTTTGTTTTTCCTTAAAATTCTCCATTTGCTCTGATATGGATAACCTTTACACGGCATAAATCTCTCAGGATTTGATTCTTTTAGACAATGCATCTCTACAGAAAAGTGGCATGGTAATGGACCAGGAGGGGTGGCCCAAGAGTTAACATAGCTTTAAATGTCTCCTGCACATAAAAACCTTTATACTGTTCCTAAGAGCATAGTGACTCTGCAAGGCAAATAAGTTTCAGGTGATGGAGCGAGAGCAAATATCATTAAGTATTTTGTCCTCTGTGTTTAATCCATTATAGATGATACTTGGAATAGACACACATTATCTGATGCCACCTCACAAGAATACTATAACTTTAATATATGAGACATTGAGGCACCTGATTTCACATCAATTCCACTACAAGCATAGCATTAATATTTTAATAAACCATTTGCTTTGCCTTGTGGGCAGCTACTGCAGAACAAGAATATCTGTATAAAATTTATCATATTGAATTTTAAAACCTGATGATTTGAGTTGATGCAATTATCCTGGTTCTTCCTCTGTACCCTAGAGCTCTATCTAATGGTAGCTGGTGCTATTCAGAAAGTATATTTGTGCTGTTTAGAAAACTAAACTTCTGAGAGTTCTCTTTCATAGAGGAGGTAAAAGAGGAACCTGCCACCCACCACAACAAGTTCAGAGGTGCAGTCATCACAAGAGTTACACTCTTTTTAGGTGTTATAATGAGACTATCCAGTATAAAATTTGATATAATACAAATGTATAGGAAATTATTACTCCCTTTTTCCTTCTTTGTTTTCTTACTCAATATTTACTAGTCATTTGAGATTTAAACCATATTAGAATCAAACTGTAACCATGATAAAATGGAAAAAATAATATCTTTTCCTGTTAGCTTTGGGGACCATAAAATCATTGACTATAACTTAAGAGCCCACTTAAATAATAAAATTCACTCTCTGTACTACAAAATAAATAGGATCTTAGGTCTGTGCAAATGGAAGATCATGGTAGAAAGATCTTCCCTCAAGTTACCTTTCTCATGTGAAGAGAAAAGTCAACTAAATGTCAACTCTTCTATAAACCTGGCTTCGCTTTGTCTCTTTATATTTTGTGTTTTTAAATTTTTTATGCATTATCTCTTATGTATGAATTTGTGTGTGCGTGTGTGTGTGTGTGTGTGTGTGTGTGTGTGTGTGCACGCGCGTGCTGTGTGTCATGTGATGGCAGGTGCCCACAGAGGCTAGAAGAAGGAAGCTAGGGATATAAGAAGAGATTGTGAGCCTTCCGACTTGTGCACTAATAAGCAAACTCTCATTCTCTAAAGAACAACAACTGAGCCGGGCGTTGGTGGCGCACGCCTTTAATCCCAGCACTCGGGAGGCAGAGCCAGGCGGATCTCTGTGAGTTCGAGGCCAGCCTGGGCTACCAAGTGAGCTCCAGGAAAGGCGCAAAGCTACACAGAGAAACCCTGTCTCGAAAAACCAAAAAAAAAAAAAAAAAAAAAAAGAACAACAACTGATCTCAACTACTGTGCCATTTCTGTAGTCTGTACTGTTTTTTTAAAAGCAGATCCCATGTTATTACTCTTGATTCCCTCATGCTATATTTACTCTGTGTTATGCCCTATCTTTTCTTTTCTTTCTCCTCAATGCAATTGTTTCTATCTAAATCTCTATTTACTGTCCATTCTGCATATTACACAAATCTTCCCTCCTAACATGATTTCTGTTCTTGAACATATTTCAAAGGGTCATATTACAGATCTCCTACAGACTCTCTTCTTTTGACTTCTGCGTCAAGGTAGCCTGTTGGGATTTTGTTCATTTAATTTTTCTTTCCTATATTTCTATGCATTTCATATTTGACTCAGTTTTAGTTTTCTCCTGTTCTAATGTCTTCTCAAAATATCAATTTCTTAAATCATTCCTGCTTTGTGTATTACTGTCTCATGTTCCCAGAGTGAGTACATAGATGTGCACTCATGATCCCAAAGTGTATGGATGATAGATAGAGAGACAGACAGACAGACAGATAGGGAGGGAGGAGGGTAGGTAGGTAGACAGGTGGATGGATGGATGAATAGATAGATAAATAGATAGACAGACACACACAGAGAGATCATAGATAGATAACAAACAGACAGATCCATAAATGGTCTTCTCCTAACCAAATTATGCGCATCGTACTTTTTCTATAGTTGCCACTACCATAATTTGTAATCTGGAACTCAAAAACCAACTGAGAAAAACAAGTAGGAATATAATATGTGTATTACATACCTTGAGCTGGAATCTGTGCTCTTCCATTTCCACTTCAAGTATGTGAGTACATTTAATAATAAATAGAAAGACTGCTTTAGATGAAATTAGTACCATGTTTGATGGAGTATGTGGCAGAAGGTGCTGATTAGATTCTCTAAACAAATATAATGGTAGAATTGTCTTTGCATTTGTGATGTAGAACTAATGTATGTAAATTGAATAAAAAGGAGTTAATTGGAGTCATAACTAAGTACCTGTTTCTTTAAAAGAAAACCTTTAAAATATGTATTGAAAAAGGAGTTACTCTGTAGAAGGGAAAATTGATCTCGTTGCACATGACTGATTTGTCTAGAACATGGGGATTTATTATTATAAGAAGTTATTATTTCAGGAAATTGAAGATAAAATCAATACTTCAAAGATCGTAAAACCCTGGCATGAATTGAACATTGAAGGCAGGATATTTTATTGGGACATGAGGGCATTTACATTTGAGGATCTGTAGAGGTCATTTTGTTGCCATTCTTCATTTTAATATTGGTTTAAACAAATTATTTTCTTTACATAATTTCTGAGCTTTTAACAATATGTGATACCCTGTATTTGGTTATAGAGGTTGTTTCTGTTGTCATTGTATTATCATGAAAATAAAATCGAGACAATTAGAAATGAGCTGATTAAAGATAGACATTGTGGCACATGTTTTCAATCCCAGCACTCATGAGGCAGAGGAAAGCACACCATTATAAGTCTGAGACCATCCTGTACTGCATAACAAGTTCCAGGAGATCCAGATAATATTTTCAGGAAAAATAAGAATGTGTAGAGTTGATGTAATAATTCTACATCAAAAACAAAAGTGTTTCATCCAAAAGACAGTATAAGGACATTTACCAGGATGGGTAAGCTAATGTTCTTCATCCTTAAACCCCTCATTTTTAATGAAAATAAATGTAAGTTAAGTCTTTATTATAAGGTACAGTATATGAGAATACATCAAATTTTTTTAGCATTTTATCTTTTCAAATACTATATCTATTCCCTATTAAAGACTTTCAACACATATTCAGTAAACCAGGATCTAAGTAATTCTAGCAGGTCTTAAAACACTACAACTTCCTCTGCTGATTCTACAAAATGAATTCCATCTTCTTTTACATCCAGTAAATAGTCACTTAATGGCTCATTTTTCAGGTAGAAAAAAAATGAGATAAGAATCCTTATGGAAAATAATAAAGATAAACACAAAATAATAAAATGCTGTATTAACAAGAACAGATGTGCCCTTACATTTTTCTTTCCTTTCTTTTCGGGGACTAGTAGGTAGACAGATTCCTGATAAGACAAAGAGGAAGAGGAGCTATGGATAACCAATAAAGATGGCAAACTTCTGGCTCTTCTTTATACTCATTATATCAAAAGGTGCCATGCAAATTTCCGAGAGAAGGAAGCAGGAAACAGTTCTACCCAGCTATGCCTATGAATTACAACAAGGACTAGCATGTCACAAAAAGGCAAAGGGTGTGGTAGTGCCACACGTATCTTGGTATAACCAACTAATCTTCAATTTGACTTAAAGCTCACTCGATAAGAAGGAAAACATGAATGGTATTGGAAACCTAGCCAACGACCTAAGGCTACTGCAGATAGCGCATCTTCAAGGAGAACCTAAAATCATTACTTTACTAAACAAACATAATTCCTAACTGAATTCTAAATACTTATTCTTATATGGGGTCAGGGTAGGGCCCACCATTAAAAATGAAGCTTATATTTGCTACAGACAATAACACTACAAAAAAAAAACCCACAATAGATAAAAATACAGAGAACAAGTGTGCTTTTGATGACTAGCCCCAACAAAAACATCTAAATACAACCTCTGTACCTAAGGCTAAGGGAAAATCACAGAAGAGAGAACATAAAGCTTGTGCGAGCCAGACAAAGAGGAAATCTGCCATGAGATTACATCTCCTAGAAATGATAGAGATGCTTGACCCATGAAATTTCTGTTTTTTGTTTCTTTAACAGGCAGACACACAAGTCCCCTAGAGGGTAACCCTTCCTTCCTTTCACCTTCTCTTCCTTCTTCTTTCCTGTGCTTTTTTCCCCCTCTTCTGATCAATTACATTTACAGTTTTCTATCTTTAGAAGTGTTAAAGCTGATAGCCCAGTTTTTACTATGAAAATATATCAGCAGTCGTCTTCAATGCCATTGGATATCTCTGAGTGGATATATTTTTTTTTACATCACATTCTCAATATGATGCTAGATACAGTATTTTTCAAGTTAGGCTACTAGCAATAAAATTTCACTCAGAAAATATTATCTATAAATAAAAACAGCTATGCAAAAGTGCTATTTGGATATGTGGCTCATATACAAAATAATACTTAAGCAATATATGAAGTTTGAATACATGAGGATATGCAATCTGGAGCATTAAAACTGAGTCTGAATTATTAATGCTATTATCCATAATGAAAGTGGGTTAGAAATCTAATTAAATTGTAAAGGAAAGGTTAAACACTTGATAATAGAAATCATCGAGAGTCCTAAATTTAAACACAGAGGGCATAAAGTGAATATCATGCTAAAATTAAAAGGATCAAGTATGGATAAAATTTGTCCATTTAGACACTAAAATGAACCAATAAATATGTTAGTGAACATTAGTTCTTGCCACAGAAGTTATCTGGCCAAAAGTCACATGAAAATATGCTTGTTTTAATGATCATGATGCTATTATTAAAAACTATACCAAATATGATATAAACAGATACCTCTACAGATTTCATATATCTGATTCATTACTATTTAAAATATAATATATCTATGCAAAGTTTTATATAACTATTTCAAGACATCAATGATAAAATATAGCATTAATTTTGGAATACTTTCCTCTAATATTTTATTTTCTTGTACTAAGTACATCATATAATATCAAATGTTTTTAGTAGTAACAGAAGTATTGATGGATGTTTAATTCATCATCTTGAGAAAGAAAAATTGGTATATTTATAGAAAGACTGATCATTGGTAGTTAATAAAATGTCATGCTTAGTTATGTCTAGACACACATGCCACACCACACATGTGGAGGTCAGAGGACAACTTGTATGGATCAATTTTCTTGTTTTACTATCTGGGTTCTGGCTTAAAGTCAATCAGATCATAAGGTTGGGCCACAAGAATGTTCCCCACTGAGAAATCCTTTCAGTGCCACAGTCATAACTTTTAATACTCCTATGAGATTATATAATATAACATTAGGTTTAATCTTAAATAATTGTTAAGTACAGCTATAATTTGTTATTTATCTAAACATGAATTTTTGGTTTAAATAAATTAAATCTATTACAATATTAAAAATTATAACAAATTATGAGCTTAAGTATTGTACCTAAATGAAGATTTGAAAATATGATGGCCAAATTATTAAAATTATTTATTTTTAAAATAAACAGTGACACATCTAAATCACCCGGATTTTTAGGCTAGGGAAAAGATTCAATGAGTAACATAGTGCCATGAAGGTGGGTGTGGCAGCCATGCATACTTACACATACACACACACACTAGATGAAGAACATGGGATTTCAGTCTTTACACGTACAGAACAAAAGATTTCATCTCAGCCACTTCACTATTACTGAACACACAAAATACTTAGGGACAGCAGGGGAAAAGCCAAACTTCTTTTTGATTAACACTTTTGAACCTGCTCCTGGAAAAGGAACTATTTTTTACTCAAACAAGCAGAATATGCTTGCCTAATGGGCTTTCTTCAACATCCAATTGACCTGCCATCTTAATTTATGCATTTCTTTTGTATGATTTTATAGCTCGCATACTCTTATCATTCTTACCTATTCTGAACAGTCTTTACTTTCACATCCTATTTATTCTCTGTCTTGTTTAAAATGTTCCAAATATTAGCATTCTATCAAACATACAGAAAAAAAAACCCTCTGGGAGAAATTACATGTTCTAAATCTGAAAAACAAAAACACGATACCACTGAAATATATTGTTCTTAGATACAGATTGCTGTTAATCCTAATTCTAATCCAAACAATTACTATTATTTTTATTATTTCATGGAAATGGTCCTTAACTCTGGCTTTGATAATTTTAAAGCATATTGATATACTTTACTATTTTGTATTTCTTGGTTTTTACAATTCCAATTCAGTGGGCATTTTAGAATGAACTTGAAAGTCTTGATTTGATATTTACAAAGAATTCCTATCTTTTCTTATGCCCTAAAATGCTTATTTTCTTTAAGCAAATACCTGGATGTTATAAATGAAATGAGTTCCTCATGCTGGCAGTCCTAAGATTATCAATAAGTCCCTGTATTACAGGTTGAGTGGCTCCAATATTTTACCATTTTGGTACAACAGTCCAGGGAAATACTAAGTACATTGTTGGGTACAGAATGAGAAGAAGGTACTGATTGAGTTGCTCACTGCTTTCCAGTTATTATTAAGCTTGTTTCAATTTTTTTCTTTCTTATATCAAATAAAAATACAATGATTTTGTAGCATTGTTTATGTAGTTGCTCTTTGGACAAGATAAAGGATAATCTATGACCCCATAGGTGGTAGTCTTCATGACTTTGGCCATGGCAAAAATGACACTACAAATACAATACAGGGCAATAGTATTGGTTGTTTGCTAGTTTTGAAGTTTATATTATCAGAGTACATATCGTTATCAATGGTTCCGAACACAGAGAATTTAATAGATTTGAATCCCTCTCAGCAGTAACATTTAGAGGAAATACTTTTTCTTTGTTCATTTCAAGAATCTCAACATGCTTACCATGAAGGAAAGGTGATGAAGACACAGTCCCAAAGACATGAAGAACAGAACTCTAAAGCCAGATTCCCTTTTCTTCAGCTTTTCTACACCACTTACACACTGTGCAAGCTAGGCAAGCCATTTTACTTTCACTCTCTTCTTAACTTTCAGGTTTTCCATTGGTAACATATGGGGAAAAAAGTTTCTCTCTAGCATGGTAAACATGATGTTTAAATAAATTCATACACGGCAAAATTCAGAACCCTACAGCACTTGATATGGAACACAAGGAAGGTTCATAATTGCTGTATCATAATTTCATAATTCAGCTCTATAATTATTTTAAATATGGAGCTCAGTCCTACATGTAATACATTGGCCCTTAAGGTATTTGCATGACACACGGATTTTATAATAGTTGTTTTTTCATTATTATTTTCGGGCATTACTGGTAAGTTTATTACTGAGTTAAGTAAATGATTTATGTAGTTTATGGAGCTTTACATGATAGATATAATGGTGTTGGACAAATACAATTTATGCTTTAATATCTTCTTGATATGATACTTGATTTAGCTTTTAAAAAAGAAAAGAACTTTACTCTGCCAGGTAGAAAAAAAATGTAGAGTTAGTACATTTTTTTATATAAATATAAAAGATTCATTAAGGGCTGTGAATGTGGCTCAGTGGAAGATCTCTTGACTAGCATATGGGAGGCACTGAGATGAATCTGTATTGCCTGTATTGCCAAAAAATGGAATAATAAAATAAAATAACTCATTAATTTATTATATGAGCTTTCTTTGATCTGCTACTATTTGCCAAGCACAGTGCTAGATATGTAGGACACAGGTTCTTAGTGTAAAATTAAAATGAAATGAAATTTGATCTTAAGTTTGAGATTCCATACAACTAAGAAGACAGTACATAAAAAATGTGTAGATGGCCCTCAACTATTGTCAAAGTCTATGACTCACATCTTGGCCTGTTTTCCCACTGAGCAGAGTAGGACCTGTGACTTGTTATAACCAGTATAAGAAGATCAAGAAGTCATATAATTTAGTTTTCCACAATAAAAGCTCAAATTCTGGAGATGACACAGCCAATAAAGTACTATCTTTGCTCAGATTAGACACCAGAACCTATGTGAACTCCAGGTGCAGAGGCATGTGCACACAATACCAACAAGGAAGAGGCACAGGTCGGAGTTTGGGGTGACAATTCTTGCTGGACAAGCCAGTCTAGCCAATACAATGGTGAGTTCCAGACCCAATGAGAGATCATGTCTCAAAATATAAGAAATAGAGTGGGACATGTGAAGGCAATCTCTGACCTCCAAATGACCTTCATCGGGGTGAGCACCCACACACATTGGTGCACATGTATGCTTACAATACACACAAATCAAAAGCAACACTAAACAAAACAAAAATCCTTTCAATTTCTTCGTAAGAAGAAATTCTGCTTACATCTCCTTTCATTACTTTGGGTGAAGTGCACTACTATCTGAAATCTTGATGAAGCAATGGCTATCACTGCAACAATTTCAACAGCACATGATGAGCTCAAGTAGCACCTTAGAATCCTGCAGGAGCTTAATCCTGCTGAACCGCATGTGAGCCTGGGAAGGGAACTTCCCCAGCTCTTACTCAGATATAACTGATATCTAGAGTGTAGGCTGGACCTTAAGCTAAAATGAATGGAGCTAAGTGCTCCAATTATTAACTGAAAAAAAAAAAAAACTGATGAAAATAGTGTGTGCTGTATCACCACTGCCCGGCCAGGGAGGCTACCTAGAAAACTGGACCCTATGATCGGGGATCGCCCAATGACATGGAAATGGATGAGATCTACATGAGCAAACTGGACGTGAAGGGGAGTAATGAAGGGCAAGGGTCGAGGGAAAGAGAGCTTAGGGGAGCGGGAGATACCAGCTGGATCAAGAACAGAGAGGGAGAACAAGGAAAAAGAGACCATGATAAATGAAGACCCATGGGAATAGGAAGAAGCAAAGTGCTAGAGAGGTCCTCAAAAATCCACAAAGGTACCTCCACAATAGACTGCTGGCAATGGTCGAGAGAAAGCCGAACTGATCTACTCTGGTGATCAGATGGCCAAAAACCCTAACTGTCTTGCTAGAACTCTCATCCAATGATTGATGAAAGTGGATGGAGAGATCCACGGCCACGCCCCAGGTGGAGCTCCAATTGGCGAGAAAGAGGAGGGATTGTATGAGCGAGAATTGTTGAGACCATGATTGGAAAAAGCACAGGGACAAATAGCTAAACTAGTGGAAACACATGAACTATGAACCAATAGCTGAGGAGGCCCAAACTGGATCAGGCCCTCTGGATAAGTGAGACAGTTGATTTGCTTGAACTATTTGGAAGGCCCCCAGGCAGTGGGACTGGGACCTGTCCTTAGTGCATGAGCTGGCTGTTTGCAACATGGGGCCTATGCAGGGACCCTTTGCTCAGCCTGAGCCAAGGAAGGATGGGACTGGACCTGCCTAGATTGAATCTACCAGGCTGAGCTGAATCCCCAGGGGAGTCCTTGCCCTGGAAGAGATGGGAATGGGCTGGGGGGGGGGCCTGGGGTAGTGGAGGAGAGAGGACAGGGGAATCCGTGGCTGATATGTAAAATTAAATTAAATTATAAAATAAATTTTTAAAAAAAGAAAAAAAAACCTAATCCATAGAAGTGTAAGAGCCTGTAAACATGGGGTTTTGCCTCTCAGGTGCTTTTTTTGTGCTATTACTGTGTAACTGAATAAACAGACTATTTTCCTTTACACAGTTTTACTTCATGTGTATTAAGATTCTCAAAAACTTAGAGTCTTGATATTCTGAAGTCATGACCCAACTCTCCTCATATTTGATGACCATTCTCTTGTTTTCTCTATTGAAAATGCATTCATCTCCAAACATTGTGATGTGAAAGAGCTTTAATAAACTTTAGGAAACTTCACTTCTTCTTGTGACCTCATTCTTTGTCTCATCCCTACTTTGTGAAAAAAAACCATAGTCCTAAACCTAGTTATTTTGTGTTTTCCATGCCATCTTCGTCTTCTGTATGAGACTTTTGATATGCCACTCCAAATACTCTGGTTGTTAGTGACAGGCAGGAGTCTATTCACTGAGAGAATACGATATGAGAATCATTGCATATCTCACTCCCAACATGTTTGTAGCTATATATACTCAGTGATAGAATGTGAACATCTCCATTTGTGGATAATCAGATGTTTTTTTTTTTTCCAAAGTGGTTTTATCAATAGTGTATGAGCATTCATGCTCTCCTATATTTGCCTTAATATTTACAGTGTCGGGATTATTCAGTCTTACCAATCTGTTAGGAGTATAATTATGTAAACACGTGTTACATTTTTGTTTTTCTAATTACAACACAGTTTAATTAACAGTTTAATTGACTTGCATATTTTCACTTTTTTTTCTAAGAGTAGTTAATCAGTCTTAGACTCCTTGGTTTGATTTAGAAAAGCTTTCTTAATTTTTATACATAATATAATTTTCAGTTTTGATTTATGTACAAGCCTAAAATCCTCTCTAGGTTTTAGCATGACCTATACCTTTTCCACATTGACAGTTATCCTTTGGGTGGTTTTTGATTGATTGTTTTACACTGCTGGAAACTAAGTCATATAGACACTAGACAAATGCTGTACCATTGTACTACAACCGACAATTGACAAATTAGCCACTGTAAATTTAATTTAATTTTGTGTATTGATATATGTATGTGATGTGTTTGCATGCAGCACTTATGCCACAACATGTATGTGGAGGTCAGAGGACCATGGGTGTCAGTCTTCAATTTCTACCATGTTTAAGTTGGGGTCTCCTGTTGTTTACCATATAGCTTTGTATGACAGGCTGAGTCCCTCTGCTTAGGCATGAAGAGATTTATTCCCTAATCCATCTCCCAAGAACCAATTTTTAAATTTGATGCTGTTGAATATATCAGTGTTTCTCAATGTGATTGTGGCTTTTCTAAAATCTTTATAATTTTACTTTCATATTGAGGTTTGGAAATGACTTGGAATTCTTTAGTGTTTAATGTGAATCATCCATTTAATGAGATTTTTGTCAGGATCTCAATATCTATGACTAAAATGTTTTCTCTTTTGCACAAATATGTAATATTGTTTATACACAGTAATTCAGGAACTATTGAGTTTATAATGTGGATGTTTACACTGTAGCTGTTTTAGTGTTTGCCATACTAGATTGAAAGTAAAAAAAAAAATACAAGATCAATTTATATTTCATGCACAGAATGTATTATGTTGGGTAGAAACAAACTTTATTAACAAGATTAGTTCTCAGACAATTTCATACATGTATATAATGCATTGTGTTTACCCTCTACCTACACTCTTTTCTCCCTTCCGTTTCCATCAACTGCCATTCATCTCTAACTGTTTTTCCCTTACTGACTATAGTTCATAGTGTTTGAAAGTGCTATGCAGGTTGCTGGGGAAAGACAGACATTAATAGTTTTACTAGGATATGAACACTAATATAAGAGACCAACTTGCAAAGCAAGAAACTCACTTCATGGCAACAAATAATCCTCTAACATAAAACATATTATTTGAGAAAAATAATTAGGTATGTAAAGGTAACCTTGTAATGTCATCCATCTTTCATTGTTTTTTCAGATTTCTACACTAAAATAATTACAGAATATAATCTCAGACAAACTGTCCACTATATGATCTTCATGCTGCTAAGTTATTAATAAAATTATGTTTCTACTATTTGACTTTGTAGGAAGATTATAAATTGTTTGTTTTATTACTTTTATTGAACACAAGTTGTTTTAAATTGCGAGTGAATATTTTTCCCAGGTGTATATATACACATAAATAAATATAAAAACATTCACATAAATGTAAGTCTATCTTAGCCTTAGGGAAAATGAAATACAAATCCTCATGCTTACAATATATGAGAAGAATATGATAATTCTTACAGACTTATATGCTTAAAATTATTTTAAGGATAGTAGGAAAATTACTTTTTTAACTACCTGCAAAGCTATCTTTACATAAAATTTAGTTAACTGTAATTGGCATTGTTAAATACATTCTGTAAATATGTAAAATGTTCTAAATTTTTATGTAACTAATCATGAAAACATGCAACAGATGGTGAGCTCTTTCAATTAAATTCATATATACTAACATAGCATTCAAATTGTAAATATAATTAGATTTTATCATCTCAAACATTACAGTTAACACAAAACTTTAGTGATGAGTATATTCAAAAGAGCCACCATATGTTTATGGTAAATTTACACACATTTACATTATTTAGATAGACTTTTATAAAATATATTGCAAATGAAAATTTTAATATTTTCATTTTTAATATTTAATTCTCTTTATTTTGAGAAACTTACTTCGATAAAAGTGTCCATTTTGTATCTCATACACATATTCAATTTGCAGCTCTGAATTTTATGAACTACTTATATGGTTTTCAGTGAGATAAAATTATCCTCCTTGTTATGTTTCATTGAAATAAGCTGCTGAGCTTATTACACATATAAAGTTTGGATACACTGACTTATGGCCACTTGGATTTATGTCATGTTTATAGTAATTATTTGAAGTCTTGTTCAAACACTATCATATCTCAAATCCGACTTAAGTGTTGTAAATGTCATTTGTTATGACATCAGCTTGTTTTCATGTTGTATGCTATACTTGAACACATACAATTCTAGCTGGTTGTTATGCTGAAACCTAAGACTCATATAGTGTGTGTTCATTCATTTAGCAAAGGAAATAACAACAGAACTGACATCTTCTCATGTTGGAGGCTGAGTAATTCACTAACATTCTTTAACATATTAAATAGACAATCTTAAGAAAATAATAATAGCATTCAAAAGTCATGAAACCATTGGTCATATACATATCCATATTTAGTATGGCATGTTACTCATGAAAGAATGCTTTAATTTGTGTTATATTGACTATAAGCAAGCAGGTGAAGTTCAAATAGCTTAATTTGAATCATTAGCTTTTGCATTCTTACACTTTTGTGGACAAAACTTATACTAGTTTATTTTTTTTATGCATCAATAGTGCTTGTTTTTAAATCCATAAAATAGTGATGCATATTTACTAAAACATTTGTATAAAATGGCCTCCCAAATCTACCCCTTTAACACTTTTAATGTTCTCATTACAACTAAAGGAGCCACATAATGACCAAGACAAGAAATGAAGCCTGAAATACATGTTAAAACTATAAAGGCAAGAATCTACAACTGCGTTAGAAATCTGTAGCTGTCTGCCAGCACTTCTCATATACCAATACAGCTTTCTTCATCTAAAGGAAGTGTAGTAGAGACTCTACTTGCTGTAACCATTGGATCAGTTGCTTTTACAGTGAATTCTACCATTTCCTTGAATTTATCATTTGCATTATGATCACCAGATAGGATCCTCAGAGTATGAATAACTTCTATTAATGTCCTTTGTTGGATTTCAAATGTTTGAGAGGGCACTACTGAAAGAAGGAGCTATCATCTGAAACTCTGTGATCCACAGGTCATATTGCCAGTCATATTTTCACAGTCTAGGAGTACTGCAAAGTGTGAATTTTCTTTGAACTCCACCCAAAGCAGTTGAAGAAGATGGTCTTCATGTTTAATTTTAAATACTTCCCTTTTTTTCCCCTAGCACTTACAGTTGCCCAAGTACTGAGCTACATGATATACAATACCAGGACCTAAAGGAGCTAATTTATCTTTATAAGAGAAAATTGAGACACCAATGTGAAATTCTCCAGTTTCATTATATTGTGCGATTAATCACAAGCCATAAATACTGTACCACTTTGGTGAGACTAACAAAATAGCAAAAGAAGATCACTTATAGAGTATCAACCAGCAGTTATTGTTGTCTACTATTTTAATTATATAAATTACTAACTGTACTTAGTACACTCTGAAGCAAGTTTACTGCCAAGAATAGGGAATCTTGTGGCCCCTAAACACAGTGTTTTCTATTCATAACAGAAATAAAAAGATTGTTTTTCTATCTTGAGAAAATGCAACAAACAAATTGCCAACACACACACACACACACACACACACACACACACACACACACCATATGCACACACATATGCATGTGTACAAAAATATGTACACACACATACACACACACACGTGTGAACACACCACATCATGTATATTCAAACACACCACACATACTAATACAAGAACAGACACATTAAAATACCACTTTTATCAGACGACAAATTGTTTATTCATTCATGAGTATCCTTTTATGAACTTACCATGTTACCTCCTAGCTACTTGGCAGCCAGGTGGGAATCAATGTTTCAATGATGCCTGAGTTTACTTACTTATGCCTTTTAATCTATGTGTACATTTTGCCCGCTAATAAGCTTAAAACATCTGCTGACCTTTCCACTTCTATCATTTTTCTTTATCAATATTTTTTATCAGTTAATAAATCCCTCCAAATTCTAAGTACCCTCCTAGATTCATATGCATGACCAGTTGACAAGTGCTAACTGCAAGAGCAGGGAACGTCTCTGGGACACTCAAGAGAATATATTGGCTTCTCAATGCAAAAGATGAAAGAGAAGAAGGAACTATTGTAGAACACAAATAAAATTACAAATGCCACCACAGGAAGGCCGAAAGCACTGGTGGAGAGGTTCACTTGAGACCCCCATTAGTACAAGGAGGTGGAAAGTTTGAATAGCACAGCAGATATCTGGAAGTTCTGTTCAATTGTACAGGAACCGGGCTGACTTCCTAGTTATAGTCATAAGGGACAGAAGCCCAACTCAGGCTCCTAAATACTTCACTACCCACTTTCAGAAAGAATTTTTTCATTTACCTTCAATTAATTTCTGTATGCTTCTTTTCTGGTTTTCAAGACCACACATTAAACATCATAAATATGGGCTAAAATTAGGACAAAATAAAGAGAGGGAATATATCTTTTTTTTTTTTTTTTTTTTTTTTTTGGTTTTTCTAGACAGACTTTGTCTGTGTAGCTTTGCGCCATTCCTGGATCTCACTCTGTAGGCCAGACTGTCCTCGAACTCACAAAGATCTGCCTGTCTCTGACTCCAGAGTGCTGGTATTAAAGGCATGCACCACCACCGCCCAGCCAGGAATTTATCTTTTAACATCAAACATGACATTGAAAATCCTTCAATGACATGTAAGGTGTTAAATTCACCAGGTTCTACTTTATCTTCCTTCTCTATTTCCCTTGTTAATGGGACTTCCTTATATAGACCACAGCTACCACAGCTTGTATACATAAACTATTGAAAATAGAGTACCCTGAGTTTATGAAAAGACATGATGCCTCAAGTTAACAGTGGTTGACCTCCCTGAATGAGATTATGAAGAAAGGCAAGGAATATATATATAGGCTATCTTATTTATAAATGCTTGGGCAATTTGTAATATATGCACACAAAATTAATTGATGTTCTGTTTTTATCAATAGATAAATACCACAGAATTCTCCAAATGATACTAGGAAAATACATGGAACTACCCTATTTGAGCATGTATTGGTATATTTTTATTATAATTATGAAGTATTCAAATATTCTGCACTTTAAACATGCAGAAATTCACTTCTATTTGACACGGCAGTTGCATAAGAACAGTAACGCCGTCACTAATCACTTAAGTAAATGCTAGTCAATTGGATTTTATGTGAAAGATTGACACACAGATCATTGTTTAAACAGAAGGATTAAAAAATTAATAAGGGCCAATGCAACGTATGTTGTTTGCACTTTGGTAAGTATTTCTCAAAAAGAAATTCATCAGAGACAAGATGAGCCGCACAAGAGAGTGATTTCTGCCATGTATTGTAAGAACAGTTTGTTCTTTACCATTGTAGACACACAGAAAAAGGAAAATTCACATAAAATGTTACTGGCAATAGAGGATGAGCCCTGTTCTAGTAAAAAAAAAAAAGTTTCCTTGGGTCTTGCTTTAGGCAAAACTTTATAATAGGAGGCAGAGCCAGACAATAGCGTGGGGAAATTCTTGGACTTGAAAGTTTGGTTTTATTGAATTTTTGAAAAAATGGCCACATAAATTTGCCAAGACTTAATTTCTCTACAGCTTAGTGTGATTGTTATAAAAGTAAATAGGTCTGAATCTCCTAAGAAGTAATTACAAGAAACCTGTAATTGTGAATCTGTCTTTGGGTTCTAACACACCCACATGACACTTTCCACTATGTGTAAGTAACTAACTGTTTCTAAATCCTAGCCATCATCTGCTTGGTATTTCATTACCTAATGCCTCAGGACATCAGCTAACCCATAATTCTAGAAATGACTCATAATCTGGTACTTCTTTTAAATCTTTTCCTTACATATTCCTTTACTGCATTAAAAATCTACAGATTTGGTTAACTGCCTAATGATTTACATTTTTGGTCAAGTAGAGAATTAATCAAGTTGGCCTACAACATTGTATTGCCTTGTATTCATGGAAAATAAAAACACATACAAATGATAAAGTGAAAATGGGTGTGGAAATTTCATGTTTTCAAAAATGTGAGCTCATAAGGAGGTATATGGGTCTTCTCCTAATATTCAAAATGGTATAGTTCTCAAATTCATGCTCAAGATAGGATTGCTAACTCTTTAAAGAAATGTAGAGGAAAGACTTTCACACAATTTTGCTCACAGCCTCAGTCCAATTTGGCTTGCTACATTGTGTGTTCTTCAGGAGGCAAGAGCACATGTTGTGGTTTTCAACTCGTGTAGGTATCCTTTAAATTTGTTCATTTATTTCCATTGCCTTCAGAAGTCAAATGTTTTACCTATTATATTTTCAGCTCAGGGAAAAAAAGAAGAATTTTAACTTGTTTAGTTAGTCCCTAATATGACAGCACATGGGTTTGCTAAAGGTTACAAGAGTGCATGGAACCCTTCTTTAATTCCTATGCAAAGGTTACAGGACTAAAATAAATTGATCTCATAAGCCACACACTGAAAAAAAAAGTGAATAATCACATCTTGCTGCACATTGACAGCTTTGGCTCAACTCAAGTCCCCTCCACCTCCCTCATGTTAGTGATTCTGTCACTTTTAGAAGGCTTTGGTCATGTCATCAAAACTTCCTCTCCTGATTTAGCTTTTGCTTTTAAGTTGCAGCACAACATGTAAGTCCGTCATAATACACCTAGAGAAAAATCTTACTTTTCTTGTCTGACATCAGGAAGCATAAACAAGATATTGCATATATAAATATATATATATATATATATATATATATATATATATATATATATATCCCTGAGCTTTGTTCCTGCCCCATTTCTTTCATGGATACATCACAAAGCACATGAAGGAAGTTTGATTAGCTGCCTAAGTCTTTATAGTTTCATAGATGTGTAGAGATTAGTTTTTCTCTAAACTCCATGGAAAAACAGATTGGGGGCAAATTTGCACGGGAGGATTCTATTAAAGCAACTCTCAGGATGAACAGGTGCCAGGGAGTATCAGAAGCAGATTGGGAAGAGAGATGTTTTGAATTTAGCTCCCAACATGGAGGGGTATGACCCTGAGAACTGATCCTGAATTTGAAAAATAAAATGACCCTTCATGGATGGCCAGACGGCAACCCACAACTCCAGAGAGGCTAGTTACCAGGGAAAGACCCTAGGAGGGACACATGGATGACTCTGTGATGGAGAAGTGGATGAGATCTACATGAGTGGACTGGGTATGTGTGTGGGGAGTGGCAGAGGGTGAGGAGTGAGGGATGAGAACATAGGGAAATGGGAGGGTCAAGCTGGAACAGGGACAGAGTGGGAGGGCAGGGAGGAAGATACCATGATAGATGAGGACATCATGGGAATAGGAAGAGGCAGGGTGCTGGGGAGGCTCTCATGAATCCACAAGGTTGACCCCACCTTGGTCTACTGGCAGTGGTCCAGAGGGTACCTGGACTGGTCTACTCTGGTGACCAGCCTAGCAAATAACCAAGCTGTCATCATAGAGCCCTTGTCCAGTGACTGGTGGAGGCAGATACAGAGATCCACGGCCAGGCACCAGGCTAAGCTCTGGGAATCCAATTGATGAGATACTGCAGGTGAGGGACATCGAGATCATGATGGGATGACCGGCCACACAAGTGGAAGCCCATGAACTGTGGACTGGTGGCTGTGGAGCTCCCATAGGACTGGACTAGGCTCTCTGGATTCAGAAGACGGTTGTTTGGCTCGAACTGTCTAGGGGGCACCCAGGCAGGGGCATCGGGATCTGTCCCTGGTCTATGGGCACGCTTCTGGAACCTGGTGCCTGTGGTGTGACACCTTGCACAGCCTTGGTGCAGTGGGAAGGGACTTCGACCTGCCTAGACTCAGTGTGCAGGGCTCTGCTTACTCCCCATGGGAGACCTCGATTTGGGGGGTGTGGGGATGCAGGGTGGCTTGGGAAAGAGGGCTGGGGGGTGCGAGGAGGGAGGATCTGTGGATAATATGTGGAGTGAGTAGAAAATTTCTTAATAAAGAAAAATGAAAGAAAAAAAAATGACCCTTCATGATCCTACTTTTGGGAGATATTGGATATGCACTGCTTCCAAGTAAAGCAGCTCCCTGAAGTCCAGGTCAGATCTCTAGAAGGCTAAGGTAGGGGCTGTTAGGCTTTAGTAATTCCTAGCTTTGAAGAACTTGTATTGATTCCTCTAGGAGGATTTGTGAAATACCACAACATCTGCTACTGGTATAAAAGTGAGATAGAAAGCCATGCCATCCCTATAATAATTCTCATTTATTCAGTATCTCTCAAACTAAATGAGGTTTGTAACACTAAGGTCACTCACATCTCATAAGGGAGTATACATTGCTGGGGTCACTGACTTATTACATCTTATGTCTAGTATACCCAAGAGCAGACTCACTTTTGCTCATTCTTCTTGAAACAATACAGGTGTAAACCAAAATTCACCACATTTGTTATTTGGAATATAGAAATAACAGCCTGTCTGGATCATCTACATTCCTGAGGTGATCCTTTGAGGACATTAGTCTGTGGTCAGACTTACCAGAATTCTCTCTATGTCCCACCTATACTTCCTGCCTGGCTACTGGTCAATCAGTGTTTTATTTATTAACCAGTCAGAGCAACACATTTAATATACAGAACATCCCACAGCAGTACCTTATTTACTCAATCATAATTGCACAGAGGCATTCAGACAAATCAACTAAGAAAAAAATGATATTGAAAATGACAAAAATTGTGGGAAGTTATAACCTCTGAGTTTGGGGGAGAATCACAAGGGAAAAAGGCTCAGTGGCTTGATACTAAAGATTGTGACTAGAGAATACACAATATTTATCAAGAGTGCTGCTTTGGACTAGAGTAGTGCCCATTACATATAAACCAAATCTTTAATATTTGTGAAGTGAGTAAATATATCTGAGATCAGAATGATATTTTTGAATACACTTTCACCTAGTGTTGACATTAGCTGTAGTTTAAAGGCATTGTCTCTTCATATGTGTCTGTTAGCAATTTTCTTTCCTTCAGTTCCAATACAAAAATGCTGTCTTGTTGGACAACACATCACTTTTATAATGTTTGTAGAATGAAGAAACAAAACAATGTCAAAGCCCATTGTAAGAAGTCACATATATATTTGTACCATGCTATCTATATTCATTTCTTTTCTCTATTTTGGTG
This sequence comes from Peromyscus maniculatus bairdii, assembly GCF_049852395.1. Taxonomy (NCBI): domain Eukaryota; kingdom Metazoa; phylum Chordata; class Mammalia; order Rodentia; family Cricetidae; genus Peromyscus; species Peromyscus maniculatus. The sequence goes on along the minus strand of NC_134868.1, from coordinate 34,723,650 downwards.
GAGGCTGAGGCAGAGAGATGCTGCCAGCTGCCACGGTGAAAAGCAAGATGTAAGGTACCGGTAAGCCATGAGCCATATGGCAACATATAGACTAATACAAATGGGTTAATTTAAGATATAAAAATAGTTAGCAAGAAGCCTGCCACAGCCATACAGTTTGTAAGCAATATAAGTCTCTGTGTGTTTACTTGGTTGGGTCTGAGCAGCTGCAGGACTGGCAGGTGAGAGACATTTGTCCTGACCTGTGCCAGGTAGGAGCAGGAAAACTCCAGCTACAAGGTACAGAAATTCTGTCTCTATCTGTACTATCCAGAGACCTAGTTGACATCACATTTTATAATTCTCAAAGTTTAACATATGTAAGTCATTTCACTTTCCTACCCAAAAGCCCCTTAAAAATATCAAACACTTGGTAAAATCTTCTCTGTGAACAAAGTCTCACTTTCTCCAATCTGCTCCCATACAGTATGGTACCAGGTTTATTTTTAATCCAACCCCTACTCCTGCTGTCCATCTCTCCCACTAACCTGATTTAACATGATATCAGTGATTTCACAACTTATTATTTGCTTCTGTTCAACTCCCCCCAATTATTTTCCAGGCTTCAGGGCCACGGTATTCTGCCTTCCTCCCAAGACAAGAAAAGAGCCTTACTTGTGGTCTTACTTGTGGAGGACTTTCCCACGCATAACGTTCTTTTCCTCCATCTCGGACCCAGGACATGTTTTTAATCCCCTTCCTCTCACTGCTTCCTCCACCACACCTTCTGTTGCCTCTGGATACTGTGTTCTTCCCTAACTTCCCTGCCATGTTGTATTTTTTTTCCTGTCAGATGTTAATCATAGCTTTGTCACACTTTTAATCTCCTGCTTTAAATGCCCTTATAATAGGTCTAGTCTTTGGGCCACTTTCAGAATGGAGTCATTCTCTGATTTATGTTACTATTCAATTAACATCTGAAACATCATGAGGAAATTAATCCTGTCCAATCTTAATAGACATGAATTCCCTGGACTTCAAACAAAATAGTCAAGACCAACTTGAAATGATGATTACAAATTATTAATAACTTAACTTTGTATGTCCACAGCAAACAACCAAGCAACTTTAAGGAGGTTGCTTATGTTTGCTGGGGCTGGCCACTCCCTTCAAGTAACTTTCCACCAGTAAATTATTTCAAATTATGAAAATATCCAGGAAGCTTTGTAATGAAATGATTATGCATTACATTGTACCCATCTTGTGTAGACCTTAATTCAAGTATAACAGAGTCTAATTCAGATGAGGCTTTATAATAAGCATAATAATAAAATACACAAATCCACAAGTCTCCACAGGCTGGTTAAAATTATTATCTACCGCCAAAGAATGAATTATTCTCAGAATTTGTGCTCCATATGTCTCTTGCTTTCAATATATTCCAGTGATTTGTAGTATTTCATCTTGATCCTATCAAACATATAGTGCACAACATAATTGTAATTTATATTTTTATTTTTGTGACAGATTGATTGAAATCACCTGAATAGATCTTCTGGGAACATTGAGAATCTCAGCATTTTATGTCAGCTTCTAACTTAGATTTATAGGCAGACATCCTGATTTTTAAAAAAGGATTTGTTAAGATTTGTATATAAACTATGGAAATACACCCAAACTGATGACTTCAGTTAACATGCCATTAAATATTGATTTTACAGGAGATAACAGACTACAGGGGTTGAGAATATTATATTACATTCACTAGAGATATTAAAAATATGAATGGCAAGTTAAAACAGTCAATAGATATATAAAATATAGTCTCAGTTCTACAGAAAATACTTAGAGCATCAAAAATGTAATGTTGAATAAATCTCATAGAAGATAGAAAAAATGTATATTTTTCCAAAGGAAATAAAAATTATCTTTATAATGAAAATATATGGTATAATCTATACTGTTAGCATGCTCATTCCATTCAATTTAATTATAGATTTAAAATAAAGGAAAGTCATTATCTTAACAGGTACTTTTGCTGAAAAAAAATGTGGACTGCATATATATTGTGTGTGCATTTCAACATTATGAAATTGCCAAAATGTATTACAAATTAGTAGCTGTACATTTTCATCTCCCATGAGAGTGTCTGTTCCTCGAACACCTTTTTAAACACTTTACAGTCAGTCATTTTAGTTTATTTAATACATAATTTGCAAATATTTTTCACTTACACTAGGTTTTCTTTTTGTCTTCCATAATCCTTTCAATAAAGAAACAGAAATTCTATCGAATTTGTCCTATGGTTTATTATGCTTTGAGTATTCATGTTTGTTTGCTTAATAAAGCTTTAATCTTTGCTTCTGTTCAGCATCTTTACAATGTTAGATTTGCATTAGGACTGATGTTCCATGGCAAGTGTATTTTGTATGGAATGAAGGAAGATTTGGCTCATTTATTTGTATCAATCCTTGAAATGGATCGCCTTCTTCATAATCATCTTTGCCTCTGAGCTGAAAGTAAGGAATCCACATATCATGGATTCTCCAATTTCAGGAATGTGTTATGTTTTCTTAACAAACTTTTTTCTCTTTTGCTAATACTGCACTGAATAATAATAATCTGTTGAGGCTTGAAATCTGATAACTTTCTTGTTTTTTCCATCTCAATGTAACTTTTTCTATTATAGTTTTTGTCTATTTCCATATAAATTAGTTTGCTAATTTCTAACAATTCTATCTGATGATATATTGACTGTCATTGTTTTAAAACAATAAATCAATTGAATAGAACAGTCATGCTAACAGTAGAGATATATACTTTCATTAGAAAGGTAACTTTCATTTCCTATAGAAAAGATTACATCCTTCTTACCTTCTATAAGATTTATTCATTGCAGTATTTTTTGATTCTCTAAAAAAATAGTAGATCTCTCACTGCTGTATGCTATTTTATTTGAGAAATAAAATTGATTTTGTATATCAATCATTCATCTTGAACATGAATATTGTAAGTTCTGGTACCACTTTGTATCTACCTGATTATCTATATACATAGTCACTTTAGCTTATTGTCTTCTATTTATAAGATGACTTCTATGATTTCCCATCATTGTACCGACAAAAAACAATCTCTACTAGACAACAAGAAGTAATAACTAATGTGTTTGCTATCTGTCCCATTAAGGGAGCCCATGTAGGCTTTCCTGTTTTACCAGGCTCCTGTTTGGCATGTGTCTGAGTCATTCTATATTATTTGAAGATATCCCTGTATCCACTACAAGGAGAGGTTTTCTCAGATGAGAATATCAGTCAAATGCTTTCTTGTTTGTTTATCAGACAGTTTGTAATGTTTATTTTGCCAACACAACAAATTGTACTGATAAATTTAAAGTGGTAGCCCAATCTTGTATTCCTGGGATACATTCCACTCAGCCATTATGGATTTTCCATTTTGAAAAGAAAATTATGGATTCTGTGTTTATGTTCATGAGGTATATTGAACTTTATTTTTTTTCATTTCTGGTATTTGTATCTTAGCTTTATAATAGAAACTCTATTTTCTCCCTTTAAAATATTTCTGAAGCTCTTATACAGAATTGGTATCATTTCTTCCTAAAATACATGAAAATGTCACTCAGTAAAATTAAGTAAAATTGAATTTTTCTTTTACAATTTTCTTCATTTCACATTAGTTATTGGAAAACATTAGCATAAAACTATTCAAAATATTCAATTATTCTTGTCTGTCAATTCTGTTATAATATTTCCATCTTCAGTCTAGATAAATCTAAGGGTTTGTGACATTTCTCTCCCCTTTTCTTTTCCTAATTAATCTAACTTGTTTTATGACTAAAATATTTTCTTATTATATATTCTACCTTCAGCTCTTTTTGTGTTCATCTTTTTTAAACTTTTTGTTAACTTTACTTTATTGAAATATAATTATGTAATTTCCACTCCTCTCTCTTCTCCCTCAAAGTGAGTTTCTTTAGGCAGCACAGTTTAAATACTGTTTAAGCAAGAATGGTAAGTCCTGCCCATTCATCTGTTCATTCGAGACTAAATTCCAGGTGATTGCCAATGTGGTTAAGGTTTTATGTGTCATCTTGTTGATTTGTGGTCCACCTGTTCCTTACTCTCCTGTTTTCTCTTTCTGTTCTACCCATGGTTAACTTACAATTATTTATCATTCTGGCTCATCCTCTTCATGATCTTGCTTGCTGCAAATCTCTATATTGTCTTCACAGCAGCAGTAGGATTCATAGTAATCATCATTAAAGTATCACATTCTAGATTAAAGGAATATAATTTCATTTTTCATGTAGTTTAAGAGGCTAACAACAGTATGTGTCTACATATCCACCACTAATCATGGTACTATTGTCATACATTTTCTTTTATATATACCATACTCTCCACAGACCATTGCTAATAATGGCCTTTGAACAGCCAATATTGTTTTAGGGAAATTTACAAAATAACGAAGTATTTTGCATATGCACTCATTTGGTCATTGTTTCCACTCTCATTCATTACTGTAGATATGTATTCCCTTCTACACCCAATGTCCTTGTTATGTTTACACACATGCTAATTCATTCCAGCTTTCAAATATGAATGCTAATTCTTTTATCTAACAAATAACGAACCTAAAAGAAGGTGTTGATCCGTTTGAGCCATGCTTTGTTTGATGAAAGTGAAGGAGGGCCCAAAGAGATAATTATGCCTTATCATTCAGACAAGAACTTTCTGTGTACTCTACCCAAGGGGGGTGGGGGGAATCATGATTTTATCCATTTGGCAGATGGAAAGAAGTAGCAACAACTCTTAGCCCTGTGCAAATATTGGATGTTATTACCTGTCATTGTTCTGGGACTTCCTCTTCTTGAATTTATTTACAAATATGTATCAATTAAACTGCACATGGAGGGGTATCCCTAGGTTTCTCTGTGGGTAGGCTTCTATCTAAGACTGTATCATATAAATTCAAAATAATTTTACTTCCCTTAGATTGCAGCTCCTCAACCCCAGGAACCTGCCTGGTCTCTCTACTCTCTGCACTACTCCACAGCTCTGGAGCCCCCTCAGGGAACCAAAGAACATTAACCAAAGATTTATCTATTAATCCTTCAGTCCCACAGGAACCAGTGTCTTTCACTGCCCTGCCCCCTTACTGTAAAATTATTATTTTATATTTGTCTATTATTTTTGCTTTGACTCACAGGGTTTATTTGGTTCATGTTATACCATACTGGGTAAAAGTTACAAATGAGGTTACTGATCCATTTTTTTCTTCTGCATAGGGAGTCAAAATGGTTGATTTTATAGATATGTGTTGCATCTTTTTTGTGTGTGTGTGTGGTACTGGGGACATGACCCAGGCAGAGCAGGTAGCAGGGAATCACTCTACCATGAATCTGTGTCCACAGCCTGATATGCTGAACTTTCTACAACACAACAAGATTATCTTATCTAACAGATTCTAATGACTGGTGCTCTGGTTGTAAAAACGATTTTAGACAATAGCAGTGTCCTTTCTATTGCTGTGATAAAGAACATGAACAAAAGAAACGTGGGGTTATTTTCAACATACATGTCCTGATCGTGATCAGTCATGAAGGGAAGTCAGGGCAGGTATTTAAGGCAGGAACCTGGAGGCAGGAATTGAAGCAGAGGCTGTGTAGGAATACTGCTTACTGACTTGCTCCCTGTGGATTATTCACACTGCTTTCTTACATGATTCAGGAATACCTGCACAGGGGTGGCATGGCCCACAGTGGGCTAGAACCTCTCACATCAGTCATTAATCAAGAAAATACCCCAAAGACATATCTATGAACCAGTGCAATGGAGGTATTTTCTTAATTGAGATTCCTCTTCCCAGGTGTCTCTAGTTTTTGTCAAAAAACAAATCTAAGAAGCACAGACCTGTATACTTCTGTCTCAATCAAGGTCCTGGTTAAATGTGTATCTAGTACAGTGACTTAGGACTTTAGAGTGGTTTGAGACCATGTATTTTTCCACCACTGGTTATTCTATATGATGCTGCAAAGAAACGTTCTCACTCTGAGCACTTGGAAACTGAATTTTCCAGGCACTTTGCCAGTAACCGCTTTAAGAGCATTTTACTTGCCTCACATGTCCCTGGGCATAACTAGATCAGTACCTCCATGTACCCTTGTCTGAACTATATGTTCATGTGTGATATTGCCAGAACTATTTCATAAAAATACTTTTTTTCTTTAAAAAGTATCTTTATACTTATGTATTATCTTGAAACAGCATTTTCTTTATCATAGACCTTCTTTATAAATATAAAACATTATTTTTATTTAAGTTGATGATGTGTAATACTTTCAAAGTTATTCACAAGATCATTTGGTTTGCTTTTAATTTTAAGCAATTTTATAAAGCAAACTGATTTCTACTTTTTGATACTTTTGTATGAGCCAATGTTCTAGTATAGACATATACTATAAACCATGGATGCAATTTATAGTATTTTGGTAAGAAAGTTGAAATTGAAAAGAGACAAGATACCAACTCTAGTGCTATAATTGGCTCAACATATCCAAAATAATATCATCTTAAAATATAGTCAACATAAAGTAAATGGCAGTGGTATACTTTCTATTTTTAATACTAAGACATCAAAACACAGTGCAGGGTTCAATTTATTTAACTATTGGTGCTGAACATTGAAGACATGACTATGCAAAGTGTGCACAAAATTCTGGCTGCACATTAATTTATATTGTAACACACCTAGATCACACTGTATACTTTTCAAAAACTCAATTGCCATATCAGGCTATTACCTACGCTGTAGGATATGGTTTGTTTAGATAATAATTTTGAGGGACCTTTTAGCAACAGTAGAAACATCATAATTTCTCAACTTTCTACCAGACCACTATTTATTTGAATGAATGATTAGATTTATATTTTTTTAAAAAAGACCTTAACAGGGTGAATAAAACTTCATTCTGAATAAATTGTACAAAACAACATCCATGTGAACTTTTTTAAGGCATTATTATCTTAGTCCTTCATAAAATATCTATACTATCAGTCATTAAGAGATGATATGGCTATATTAAAGAATGTTAGCCACTGGGCTTAGAGTAATATTCAATAACCCTGACTCTTTTATCAAGTTTGTATGTGTGTGCTTGTATGTATGTGTGTATATGCATTGGGCTCATATGTGAGTGCATATGAGGAAGCCAAATTTCAGTATTACGTGTCTTACACTCTTACTCTGCACCTTATTGCTTATCTAATTTATCTTATATTTTAACTTCAGGATTTCACATGTAAGTGTACTGTATTTCACCCACTCCACTCCTGTTTTCCTTCTCTAACTCCTCCTGTGTATCCCAATCTGACCCCTCTCAAATTCACGATGATCTTTTCATATATTTATGGAGAGAGAGAGAGAGAGAGAGAGAGAGAGAGAGAGAGAGAGTCAAATTAGTTTTGTCCTTATTTTCATGTATTTAGAGCTGACCACTTAGGATAGGAGTCTTGTCTTTGACAAAGAAGGAGGAGGAGAAGGAGGAGGAAGAGGAGGAGGAGAATGAAGAAAGAAAGAAAGAAAGAAAGAAAGAAAGAAAGAAAGAAAGAAAGAAAGAGTGAAAGAAAGAAAGAAGGAAGCGATAGGATGGTTCTCTCACAGCTCTTCATTCATCAAAGAAGCTTCTTTTGCAGGAGATAAAGAATTATTAGAGAGAATCACCATTGATCAAGTGTGGAAAATAGGTGGTCATGGGAAGTCCTGCCATAAATGGGGTATCTATAGCAAAACCCTCACCTAAGGCTCAAGGAACATTAAAGGAGTGGAGGAAGAAAGATTGTTTAGAACCAGAGATCTGGGAAACCTTCTGTGTGGTAGTTAGTGTCATCTAGACAGAATAAGGTTGCTGCTCCCATCAGCTATCATAGGACATACAAAGACTACACCAATAGACCAATAGATATGACAACATGGATAAAGAAAGTTCTCTCAAGATCTCATCTCATTTTTAGGAAGTATCTCTTAAATACTTCTCAGTTTTGGCTAGACTTGTGTTCAGCAAGACACTTGGATCATTCTCTCTCTCTCTCTCTCTCTCTCTCTCTCTCTCTCTCTCTCTCTCTCTCTCCCTTTTTCTCCCTCTCCTACCCTTCCAACCCTTCCTCTGTTTTACCTAACTCGACTGTTACAGACCTGCACACTGTTAACATTAAGACACATCTTTACACAAAAGTTCAGGAGAACCAAGCTTGGCTTTTTACATAGCAAACATTTGTCTTACTTAGTGATCTTCTCAGTCCCAGATGTACCAATTTTTAATGACTAACACTATTATGACTCAATACCTTCATTCATTATAAAAATAATAATAACTTCTATTGCTTCAAAATACGATTTGAAAATAAAATGAACTGAAGAAATCTAAATATTCAAGGATATAAAAATTTAAAGATAGTATAGATATTCTGAAAATAAAATGAATATTTTTAGCTCATGAACAATATCTTTAACCTTTCCCCACACTTACCAACCTAAGCATCTTTCTCTCTGACTGGTACCTCACTCATCTTTCAGAGTTTTCTATAGGCAACTTGTAATTCTTCATCCTTTTTCTGCTCTTGGATGTGTAATTCCTTATAGAAATCTTTCCCCCCTTTTCAGCTCAGGAACACATTTCTCAAAAGCCTGGTAGTACCATTTTTTGAAGTTCAGTGTTCATGGTAGACTGCCCAGCTCTCATAATGGGAGTCTCAGCTAGCTGTTTGTCTCACTGGCAGAAACAGTGGCACAGTGCTAAGGTTGTAAAAGTACCACAGAGACTTTATCTCTGCTCTTAGTAAAGACACTGGACAAACATAGATGGGCCTTCACACCACAGTACTTAACATCCTTCCCTCTGAACTCTGTATCCCCCTTTCATCTGGAAGTTGTGCTCAGACTTGCTCTGCTCTCTTCCTCTCTTCTCTTGTGATCTTTTCAGATATAGACTCCATCTTCACTTACCTTTACATTTCTTTCTTTGCCACCACATAAGTGAAATTTTTCCTCCAATCTAAATAAATACAGACTTTAATCATTACGCATCACCATATAATGCAATTCATTCTTCAGGAGGGAGGTAAGCATCAATCAAAGCCCTGTGAAGAACAAACATGACATTGTGGGATTGGCTCCTAGATTTTCTTATGTCTATAAAAGAGCTAAGAATATCATTGTAGGAGTTCCTAACTTAAGTAGTGAGGAAATTATGTAAGATGACCTCTTTATCTACCATCTGCCTTCAGTTTCATTTTGTTTACATTTGAAAATCACTGTTATTAAATATCTGTGTATTTCTCTTTATTTTGACAGTTTCATATGTAGAATGTATTGAAATTATATCCATTCCCTATGACCATCTAGTATCCCTTTAATTGCTCTTTGAACCCTTTTTATCTAACCATCTAATTAATGCATTATTAGAGAAAGCGGCATCTCTTCCTCAGCCACTGTTAATAATTATTAACCCCTCAAGAAGAGATGGAGCCCCAGTTCCTCCCAGAGTTCTTATTGATTATCCATACTAACCAAGTGAATCCATGTTTTTCTTTTCTAAGTTTAATCCGTATCAATTTTATGTTCCTAATATGAAATACTACATTTTGTAAGTCTAATGGGGAGTTTCACATTTGCAACAGGAAATGAATTAGAAAATATCCCCCAAGGGTAAACACTATGTGCAATTTCCCTCCACCTATAAAGCAGCTGCTGGCAGCCCTTGCTGACTTGCAAATCATTAGCAAATGCTTCAGCACATCTTTTTACTTATTGACATTGTGCAAAGTCAACTCTTGAACTGCCTGTGACTGTTACATTCGTGATGTGCTCTTCAAAAATTTCATTGTAGAAAATGATTATTAGAAGTATAAGCTATACGATGTTTGACTATACCTTTACAAAATTGTGCTCTCTTAAAACAAACAAAAATTTTTCCTTATGTGGCATGTATAATAATGTTTAATATTCATTTAGTGTCTCAAAATTAGCTCACAATGTCAAAGCACCACCTTTTTAATCAAACTACACCTAGAAAGAGGAAGAGCTAATATAACGAGCATCTGCCAGGAGCTAATGTAATGATTCACAAATTCCTACAAACATTCTAATTACCTATAAGACTTGTTCAGCTCCCAAAGTCCAGGACACTACCTAGACCAATTACATCCTAGTTGCTGTGGGAGATACCCAGCCTTAGTCTTTTCTGAAACTCCAAGTTATTGTTAGCTACTAAGAGGCAGACAATAGTAGAAACCAATATACTAAGTTCTGAACTTAGTATCTGCATGCATGATTTCATGAGATTTCTCACCACCACACTGTGAGGCACAATTCTGCTATAAACTATAGTCTATAAATACTACAATGAAAAAAAAACCACTTGGAAAGGAAATAACTTCTTTCAAACTAAGTTGAGTGAAAAATGATGAATGAAGAGGAGACTGAATGAAAGTGAAAAATAGTTGCTTTGTGTCTGTGTTCTAGTTGGCATAGTGTTTGGATAGCTGACTGTTCCTTGAAATTCCCATACAGATGAAGTGGAAAAGGAAACTTCAGGATATCGTTCTGTTATATCTCTAGTCTTAAGTCCCCCAAAAGACCATATTGAGAATAGCTGCTTCATCTAAAGAGCAAATGTCTGACCATGTTATCAATGGATATTGAAAAGTAACTTCCTTGTTCCAAAGAAAATGAAAGAGAAAAAGCTATGAAGTAATGTCATAGACAATCTGGAAAACGTACAATAAGTTCACATTTATCCCTCTGAAATGAAAAGGAGACCTGATCACTTCAACCATGTACTGAAACTTCAGGTTCTCAATACATAAAATGAAATGCTTAGCTTCTGTTGAGAAGTGCCAGAAGTTGAGAAGTGCCAGGAGTGTCTTTAGGAGCCCATTATACACTGCAAAAAAATATAATAAAAAAGTACAGAAAAGGCAGAGAGAGAGAGAGAGAGAGAGAGAGAGAGAGAGAGAGAGAGAACATGAGAGCAGTACCTGCCATTTCTGCCATTCAATTTTATGTCTAAGACAGGATTGAGAATTTGTTCAAAGATAATATACTAGATACCACATACCTCACGGTTATGGAAATGCTGGAATTTCCCTATATCCCTTTCAAAAAGTCTGCCTCTAGGTATGAGGTTTCTGATGACAATAGTAAGCTCAAAACATATTTTTTTAAAAGAAGTATCACTGTAGTTAGCAAGATAACACTTGCACTGTTCTCTGAATAGTATAAAATAGATACATGGTGCAAAAATGGCTAAGGTGGAGCTTATCCCACCTACTCCAATGTTAATCTTGAGCTAAATGCTTGCCTTATTTTAAATTCATGAATTATAGAACATCTTCACTGATTCCACCTGGAACATTAAGAATAAAAAAAAAGCATAGAAAGGGCAAATTTATCCCTTAACCTACCATCTGCGTTGGTTTAAATTTCCTTTTAAATGTGAGTGAGGAATAGGATTGCATTTAAAGTTAGTGTGGCCTAAGATTACTTGCAGTTAACACTTTCTTCATGAGAACTACATTTCAAATACATTAAGGTATTTGCGGAATCGTGAGCCAGCCAGTACTAGCTCTTTATGCTGCTCTTGTAACCATGTTCATGAAATTATATGTATATTTAGTATATACAGCATACACACACACACACACACACACACACACACACACACATATGTTAAACACACAAGTTTTTCTAACAATCTTGGGGTGGAGAAACATAGGTAGGAGTATTCTGCTGGATAATTCATTGACAGCAGTTATTTTGTCTTTCTCAACATTAAGCTTCCACTCTGCCCCTCCCCAAAAATACATCTTTAATGGTGGCAGTGTGTATTTTCCTAAGCATTGTATCTCCAGTGTAAAGAACAGAGGCTGGTAGCTAAGTCCGGGATCTGGTTACCTTGCACCAAGCACTGAAGAGGTATTTAATATAACACATAAAACCATCATTTTTTAAAAAATTTATCCCTGGTTTTATGCAGTAATTCTTTAATTCCTGTAGCTTAAATATTACTTCCTTTTCATCTGTATCTTCTTGATATCTCTTGCATTTTTATCATGAGAGTTTATTCTGTGCACAGCACAGTAGAAGGCATTTTATATGTTGCTTCATTTAAGCTTAATGATACAATCATTTACATATTAAACAGAGGAGAATAAAGACATGGGACCAAAAAATATAAGAACACAGAAAGCTTGCCTGCGGCTTTACGGTGCACACTGTGGTAGAGTGCATAGCTTTGCACCAAGGTCAACTTTAATGCTTAAACCTTCTCCCCTCACATTTTTAAAAAACAAAATCTCTACAGTCTTAAAATACACACTTAAAAAGAATATTAAGTACACAATAGTCTAATTCTTCCCCTTTGAAATCAACAAAATGTATTTCTGTGGGATGATCTGTATGTCAAATGATCTGATTGGTCAATAAATAAAACACTGATTGGCCAGTGGCCAGGCAGGAAGTATAGGCAGGACTAACAGAGAGGAGAATGGAGAGAACAGGAAAGTGGGAGGAGACACCGCCAGCTGCCGCCATGACAAGCAGCATGTGAAGATGCTGGCAAGCCACGAACCACGTGGCAAGGTATAGATTTATGGAAATGGATTAATTTAAGCTATAAGAACAGTTAGCAAGAAGCCTGTCACAGGCATACAGTTTGTAAGCAATATAAGTCTCTGTGTTTACTTGGTTGAGTCTGAGCAGCTGTGGGACTGGCAGGTGACAGAGATTTGTCCTGACTGTGGGCAAGGCAGGAAAACTCGAGCTACAATGTATTGTACATGTCTGTGTGTATTTAGCATGTAATCAATTGCCGTTTTTCATGTGTCCAGTGTCATTTCATTTATAACTTGCAGGTCATTTCAAGCCAGTAGCTTATCTCCCAAGTATTGACCTAATATTTGCATCATTCCTTCTCTCAGTTATCTCTATACAAACACTGTTTCACATGTGCTACCACAGATTTCCTACATTTTAAACAATCATATTCAGTTTAATTTGACCTTACTGTTAAAAAACATTATCTTCTGTGAGAGCGAAATTACTCAGGGTCAGAAAATCTGAGCTTGCTTTACCTAGCAGGGCTGCATAAGGAGATGATTTGGCCATGGGCATGATTACTAGGTGTTTGGAATGGTCTACATTTGGCTGTGTGTTGTGCTTTGATCTGGCAAGGGGAATGTCTTTTGCCTCTCCCTTGGGTATATTATAAAAAGCCTGTTTGAATAAACCTTTGGGTGGTATTGACTCAGGGCCCTTTCAAAGCTATCATGTGTCTCTGTCTTTCTCATCATTGTCCAGGTTTATCTTTCTATCTGATATTTCCTCATTCCTTTCTCCTCCATCCAAGAGCCTTTCCATAGGTGGGAGTAGGTAGCAGCTGGACTCTCATGGACTCCCACAATCTTCTTGTCTTTTCTTTGCCCTCCCATCAGAATGTCTTAGCATAATTCTGAACACCAGCTTCTGTAACAGTTATCTATATTTGGCTTTTCTGCCTGCACTCTGGATGCTAGGTTTCTGAAGCTTTGGGTATTTGCTTCTTCAATGTATTTTATGACAATAAGCCTTATATTTAATAAAGTAAGGCTTAATGGTCAACCCACTCTTTCTGTAGCACTGAGGGATCCCAGTGAATCAATTATCTGTTTCCTGCCATGAAAGAATCCCATTTTCTCACAACTAAATAAATGCAAAATGATGTAAAGTATCAAAACATTATCAGTAATGAAATGGCACTAATTACTAGATTATATTTAAGAATGTAGTATTAGCTGTTTTCAAAAATAAATTCTACCATTGCTCCATTTAAAGCAAACATGCACTTTCATTAAAGTAAGAGAACACAAAATTTACATGCAATAATCAGTAGCTAAAATACTTAAAATGCACACACTGAGAAAGAAATCTCATTCAAATAGAAATTAAAAATAATAACTAGAAAAAACTATCTACAGAAGCGAATGATATCTACAGTGGAAATGTAAAACAGTACAAGAGTTGAAAAAGAAACGAGAGGGTAAAATGACTTCTTGTACTCATGGGTCTCCATAATTAATATGAGTGAAATGACTACATTAAAAATGAGATCCACAGATTCAGTACAATTATCATCAAATCCCAGTTCCGTTCTTTACACAAACAGAAAAAGAAAGCCTCATAAATTTTATATATAAACACATAAGACCTCAGATAGCTAAGACAATCTTGAGGTAAAAACCAAGGCTTGAAGAACTGTACAAATAAATACATGATATCATGGAGCAATAATAAGATACTATCCTGGAACTGGCATAAAACTGACTTATGCACCAAGGAAATAAAAAAGACCCAGAATTAAATTTATATAGCTACAGCCTTGTTATCTATAACAATAAGACAATGATACCAAAAGCATATATTGGAGAAAAGGTGCTGGGAAAACTAGCAACATGTAGAAGAGTGAAACTAACTAGATCCTTGTCTCTCAGTATGCTAAAAAAGTCAACGTTAAGTGGATCAAAGATCTTAATGTAAGACTTGAAACTCTATAAATGATAAAGGAAAAGTATTTTAAGAAACAGAGGCAGTATGGACTTTTTGAAGAGAATTCCAATAGCTGAGGACATCATATTGCTCTGATAAATGGTGCTAAATGAAATTAGAAGAATACAGCTCAGCAAAAGAAAAGCACAAACAGAGGGAACCAACAGCATACAAAATAGTGCTTACTTTTCTTCCCTATCTGTCTGAAGGAGGAATTCAGGGCTCTCAATACCAAATACCTTTGCAACTAAGTCAAATGTGTTAATACAATGAACAAATACTTCTCAAAAAATGAAGTACAAAGATCGCCAATGAACATGAAAATTTCCATTCTTAGCCATCATGGATGTACAAATTCTAGCAACACCAAGATTCCATGTCACCAAGCAAGAATTAGTATCATTAAAAAGAATAAACAATCTGCCAGATGGTGGTGGCACATGCCTTTAATTCCAGAACCTTGGAGGCAGAAGCAGGTGGATCTCTAAGTTCAAGGCTATCCCGCTTTACAGATAAAGTTCCAGGAGAGCCAGAGCTACACAGAGAAACTGAGTCTTAAAAAGCCAAAACAAATTAAAAACAAAAAAATAAACACCAAGTGACAAATGCTTACAAGGACGTAGGAAAGGACAAACTTTGCACACTGCTGGTCAGAAAGTTAAATGGTCAAACCACTATTGAAATTAGTTTGTAGGTTCTTCAATAAGAGAAAAATATACTTACAGTAATACCTAATTAGGCTACTTCTTTGTACATAGCCATGGGGCAGAGTCAAATACTGCAGAGATACTTGCTCATCCATTCCTATTGTGGCGCTCCTCACAATAGCCAAGACACTGAGCCAGCCTTGGCTTCCATTCAGGGATAGATGGATAAAGAAAAGTAGGTATGTACAAGGAAGTTTTTTTCTGCTATAAATAAAGCAGAACAAATTATAACATTTACTAGAAAATAAATACAAAATTAGTGGAACATAGCAGAAGCAGAAAGACAAATATTACGTATCTGCTTTCATTTGTGGTGACCAAAATGTACCTAGATAATAAGGCCAGTCATATATTTATAATGTGAAAGATGGAAAGAATAGGGGGTAGGCAGGAGACTATTTGGAGGGGATAGTAAGGAGTAGCAAAGAAGGGCAAGGGGAAGAAGAGTCAAAGATCATGGTATACACTTGAAAAACATTGTCAACCTTTTTATTAAATCCATCACCCATGAACAGTGAACAGACACCTACGAAAAGAGAAATACACAAGACTGTAAGACAAACATCCATATAGAAAAGTTTAATTCCAATAGATTTTTGTAATTGCTCAATTTCACTTTCCAACCAATCTATATGAAATTATCTGCATCTATATTTCAAAATTCGGGACCTAGAAAACTGGTAGTTCCTAAGAGCTAAATGTTCTACAAGAAAATTGGAAGTCATTCAGGATGCTTACATAATCCCTTTTGTAAACTTAATGGATATGTCCTTTCTGCTAGACTTGCTCAGTGTTGCTTTTCAATGTTAGTAGCTACCTCATTATCTTTTTTGAAAAAAATTCACTTAAGAGAGTGAATGAAGCCGACCTTGGGCATAGACTTCATTGTAGAAGATGTTTCCTTCGTGCTTTTGATTCTTAGGCACTACTGCTAATACCTGCACCTAAAATACAAAACCATCCTGTTTATGTTCTTCATTGAACAGCTCTCAATTTGTGTATTTCTAAATAATTTATTCTGATTATGTGGATAACTAGTAATAGTTTGGGGCAAGTGAAAGAAAAATAGCCTTATAACAAAGCAAGTGATTGGGATGCTGTATTGAAAGATGTTGGAACAATGAATTTCATACATGTAGTCCCTATTCATGTGTTACCTGTATTTATTGTGCTAAACATATAATATATTTGGACAATGTTTTTGAAATGTAAAAATTCATTTCCTGCTATGCAATCATTTAAAATGTGTCTCTGGCTGTTTAGAACCTGGGGCCTATGCAGGGACACTTTGCTCAGCCTGGGTGAAGGGAGGAGGGGACTAGACCTGCCTTGACTGAATCTAACAGGCTGAGCTGAATCCCCAGGGCAGTCCTTGCCCTGGAGAAGCTGGGAATGGGGGGTGGGCTGGGGGGAAGGAGGGAGGCTGGATGAGGGAGGACAGGGGAATCTGTGGCTCATATGTTAAATTAAATTATAAGATAAAAAAATGTGTCTCAAGATGTAGAGAGGTTTAGTAGAATCTGCATTGGAATAAATACAAGAAGGCTTGGGCTTTCTCTCATCTGGACATGGGTATGTTGTGGAATGTCTGGGGATATTGTAGGACATAAGGGGAATAAAACAGTCTCACTTGTTTAAAATGCAATTTCCTGTCTTGGTCCTGTCATTTTCACCAACTCAAGAATATGTTTAACTAAATGAGACACACAACACAGCCTAGAAGCAGATCTGTGAGAAGAAAGACATTTCTAATTGACCAATATAACCTGAATACTTCAGTAAAAAGTGATCATTACCTCTTTAGAGTTTAATTTATATTATAACTACAAGGTATAGTATATTTATAATTACTTAAATCAGAGTAGAAAAATCTCATTTGCCATCTATCTAGCTGCCTGTGTGTGCATTTTTGACCTGCTCACATCCTTAAGCTCTCTTCTCAACTACTCCCCTATTCCTCCTAACATCTCAGTGACGGCAAGGTGTCTCCAGTAACATCACATTGGCACACAAACATTCCTAGATGGAATTACCCATACTTAAGGCTGTCACCTTAAATCTTACACAACTACGATTTGAATAACGTTGCCTACTGTATGTACTCAGACGTCTGCTGTTGATTCACACTTGGTCTAGAGAAAATGGAAACTGTTCTAATGTAAAGGCAAAGCTTTTTTATTCTTTCCTATAATATCTCCTTAGCCATGCAGCACATATATGTTCTCTTCTAGCATAGTATGCCCATTTTTCTCAGTCCCAAATTAAATTGGTTTCTCAAGATTTTGCAAGTTGTATTGTCATCTGAATGTAAATCACGAGCCTATTTTTATCTTCCACCTGCATTAAAATGATGCTTAAATGAAAGGAGTAAAATCCAGCTTTCTTTTAGATGCACTCCGATGAGTCACTGAGTGGGAAACGACCCAGTAAAATCTTAGTACCTCATGAAGCTGAGTTAATTCTGCAGGTTTTCTCCATGCAAAGGCTAGCAGAGGAATCCAGGGCACATTTTTCCTTAACAATCACCAGCACTGAATCCCTTTAACTATTTAAAACTACATTAAAAGCTTAGATTAGAATAATATTTCTTTATCTATTTTCTCTTATGATAAAAATACAGTGACTTACAGTTCATAGGATTCAAAACTTAATAGCTCCAATTTGCCAGGGGTATTATATATGGTTATGAACAGTTCATAGATTCACAAACATACAGGGCATTAAGGCATGAAAATAAATCATTCTTACAGATGCTAGTAAGTAAGGCACACCAATTCTTTCCAATATGATATGATTTCTATTTGGAAATGTAACTGCTAGAGAAGGTTTATTCTCTGTTTGAGATACAGCATTTAATTGATGAGATAGTAGCTCACGGGTAGAGCACCTGCCTCACATAGTCTAAAATGCTGGGTTGGAGATAAAGCAGAAACAGAAGTGGAAGAAGGAGGATAATGAGGAGGAAGATTAGGGCAGATTTGGATAAAAAAAAAAAACAGAAAATATAATTTGAAAAAAAAGTTGTCTTGTGTGAAAATGAAAGTAAGAACAAAAGGAGTATTTTTTTCTTGAAAATAGGCTTGTGACTCCAGTGACTGTGTGCAAAAACAGCCATAATTAAATATAAATCCAAGTGCAAGGTCTTTAATTATATGTCAAGCTAGGTTTAAAACTTTCTTCATAATCTGGAGAATGTGTAATTTTGAGGAAATTATTTAATTTCTTTGATGCTTGCACTCTTCTACACTTAAAGAGTTTGAAATACTAATAACTTTCTCAGAAGACTGTAAAAAGAGTGTGGTGTGATATTTGTTGAAATTTTCAGTATAATGCTCAAAAGGTTAATTGTTAATTTCTCCTTCCTTGTTAGAGAGAACAGGATTTAAAAAAATTCTCTGAACAGCCTGTGGAGTCCTCTCTACTTCTCTCTATGTATAGTTCCAGTCATCACAAACTTGGGGACATCTGGAAATGACTCTCCATGTTCATACTTCTCTGCCTTGACCTCTTGCAGATGCCCTAACATTTAAAACCATGTGACTGGATGCCCTTCAACTGAAGAATGGATAAATAAATTGTGGCACATATACACAATGGAATACTACTCAGCAGAGAAAAACAATGACATCATACGGTTTGCAGGCAAATGGATGGATCTAGAAAAAAATCATCCTGAGTGAGGTAACCCAGACTCAGAAAGACAAATATGGTATGTACTCACTCATAGGAAGATGCTAGATGTGGAACAAGGATGACTAGACTGCTACTCACATCACCAGTGAGGCTACCTGAAAAACGGGACCCCAAAAAAGACACGGAGAAATGGATGAGATCTACATGAACAGCCTGGTCATGAGTGGGAACAATGAAGAGCAACGGTTGAGGGAAAGAGAGTGGGAGATCCTAGCTGGATCAAGAAAAGAGAGGGAGAACAAGGAATAGGAGACCATGGTAAATGAAGACCACATGAGAAGGGGAGGAAGCAAAGAGCTAGGGAGGCCCACGGAGATCCACAAAGATACCCCCGCAAAAGACTGCTGGCAATGGTCGAGAGACAGCAGGAACTGACCTACTCTGGTGATGGGATGGCCAGACACCCTGATAGTTGTGCCATAAACCCCATCCAAGGACTGAGGAATCTGGATGCAGACATCCACGGCTGGGCCCCTGGTGGAGCACTGGGAGTCTAATTAGTGAGAAAGAAGAGGGTTTATATGAGTGAGAATTGCTGAAGCCAAGGTTGGATAAAGCACAGGGACAAATAACCAAATAAATGGAAGCACAGGATCTACGAACCAAAGGCTGAGGGGCCCCCAACTGGATCAGGCCCCCTGAATGGGTGAGACACTCTTTTGGCTTGATCTGTTTGGGAGGCAGCTGTGTGTTGGTGCCAGGTCCTGAGCTCGTTGCATGAGTTGGCTGTTTGAATCCTGGGACTTATGCAGGGACGTTTGGCTCGGTCTGGGAGGAGGGGACTTGACCTGCCTGGACTGAGTCTACCAGGTCGACCCCGGTCCTCGGGGCAGACCTTGATCTGGAGGAGGTGGGAATGGGGGGTGGGCTGGGGGGAGAGGGAGGGGGGCAAGAAGGGGAGAACAGGGGAATCTGTGGCTATTATGTTGAACTGAATGGTGTTGTAAAATAAATTTAAAAAAAAATGAATAAAACCATGTGACTGATAGAAACTATGGGAAGTTGGACTATGGGATGTCTTGAGGGCATTGACGGTTACAATGTAAGTGCTCAGAATAACAGGCCCTCCATTACTATAAAGAATTAAAACACAACTTGCTGAAGAACATATTATTCTTTGTTTCTCAAATTCAAGATAGAATTGTGAGAGACACTGATGTTAGTAGACACAATGTACAGATGTAGCTCTTGCTTGTGTGTCCCATAATTAAAAGACACTAGCTCATTCTTATCACATTATTAACTGTTTCCTGTGCCCTCTTTCTATTCCTCGTGCAGCTGTTAAAGACTACAGGGCCTGGTGAAGTTTGGATCAGGGAGAATCTCAGCCCCTCAGACAGGTCGTTTCATTCCTGTACCTTTGCTTCTATAAAACATGAGACTGAAAATACGCCACAGGGTTGTTATGAAAGTTAAATAAGTCAATCCATGCTAACAATTCTCAGAACAAATTAAGTATTATGTAAGTGACAGTGCTTATTTCCCGTTTTGGGTGATGTCATAAATTATGAAATGCCCACAACAGTCCTCTGGGATAAACTTACTTATTATAATTTTGGAGGCATGAAGCTGGAGAACTTTAGTTGCATTTCTAAAATGAGACAAATAGTAAAGCACAGGCTTGAGCCTCATTTCTCTACAGCCTTCGTTTGTCCACATTTTAAAAATCATCGTAAACCTTGACAATTTTTGTATGTCACTTTTCTTCCTTAGCATCTTTACATCGTTAGATCTAGAAAATTAGGTTTTATTATAAATATATCATAAATTGTTCGTTAATGTATATTCCTCTACTAATATTCTCTATTAATTCAGACTTGTACTAAACACTGTAGTGTAGATAGGTTTTTCTCATGAGCTCAGGTACTGGAGGGTTGGTTTCCAGACTCTGCTGTTATTGTAAGGTCACACAACCTTATAGAGTGTATCCTACTAAGAGCAACTTAGGCTTGTACTTGAAAGGGGTATTGAGAACCCAGAACATCTCTCTTCCATGAGATAAGCAGCTTTCTCCACCCACAGAATGATGTGCTACAGCGCACCAACTGACTGTGGCATGAAATCTTCAAAACCATGAGCCAAAGCTAATCTTTCTTCCTGTGAAATGACTTCTCTCAGGTATTTACAACACGAAGGCTAGCACACTGGATCTCTGGCTTACAATGACACATGTGAGTGGAGAAGATTTTAAATATTTGTTCTATTTGTAATGCTGCTGTCACAAAATTAATTTCAAGGGCATGCCTCATTTTTTTAGAGTAATTGTACTAATAAAGATAAATGTAGAGAATTATGTAAGGAACCCACACATGGACATTATCAAGCCAGTATTGTTTCATTTGTACTCTCTAATCCTCTTGAATTATTTTGAAGTAGATTCACCTGTAATTTCACTTGTAATGATTTTACCTGTAATGATTTCACCTGTAATTTTTCTGCATGATTGATGAAATATAACTGCCATCCCATTATGATACATAAATAGTAAAAGTCCACTGATGTAATATGCGAATAGAATATTGGTGATGCCAAGCATCTTGAAGGCACTGCTTGACCAAGCTCACGGTGCTTGGATGACTTGGGTTGGCTCTTTACTGTCCTTGGTGGAATTTGCTGCACAACTATTGTCTATGTCTTTGACATGTTCAATGTTTGGGTTCCTTGATGTTAAGGACCCCTCACCAAAGGCTAGAACTGGGACAATGTAATAATTCTTATAGAAGCTGATGTTAAAAATAAAACTTACAGCGATTGCTTGGGAGAACTGGCTTTGCAAGACATTGAGTCTTCTATAGATCTTATTACTTAAGTGGTATTAGTAAGCATAAGACATAGGATCTAGACTAAATTATTAAAAAATCTTAGGGAAATTTAAGAAGCTGAGAAATTATAACTGAATTATTAGGTTTTCATGTTTTGCCCCATAAACATGGAACTAGCATAGACAAGGAAAATATTTTTGATTATAAAATTAATGACAAGCCTTGGTACCCTCTGAAGGCAAAGTAAGCAATTTTAAGGATCTTGATGTTCTTTTACTCTTTGTTGGATTGTAATAAAGATAGAGACCATATTGAAACAAGTGTTTATGATAGAGACACAAAACAGAAACATTTTTGCTCAGTGAACTGTCTGGTTTCCTGAGCAGACTTATCAGATCAGGACTTTCTAATTGATGAAAAAATAAAGAACAGAACATGGTATTTAGAAGTTAAGGGAAAGAAGTCAAGGGAATTATGTCAGATATAAAAAAAAAAAAAAGACTAAGAAATTAGATTTCTGTAGAAAGATCAAATATCATTAGCAGGATAAACAGAATAACACATAGTAGGGAATAACTTCTGATCTACTAATTTAGTCAACTTAAATAGAGACATGCTGTCTAGTTCTTCTGTAACCACAAGGCTTTGCAACACCAATTTTAAGGAAAAAGATATTGAATTAAAGGAATTCATCTTATCATAATGCTACATTTTAGTTCTCAAGAAATTTTCTGTTGGCTCATTTTGTTTCTTTTACTTTGATACATGCTTATGTAATCATGGAAGACTTTAGAAAGAGTACGTGCCATGAAAGGATTTCACACTCGATGATTAAAATATAAAATGATTTTGTGTATAAATAAAGCCTGTCAGAGATAAAGGTTGTCAGTACCGAGATGTGCTTCTTCTCTGTCCTTCTCTCATAAAAATAAACTAAGAAGTGTCCTGTGTCTGATTACTCTGTTGCCACTCTTGTATCCACCCACTTCAGACCCTGCCCTCATGCAGAGCTGAACTTGGGCAGAATACCATCCACATTTCCAAGTATATTTTGCTGTATTGTACATTTTAATAAACTTAAATCTTAGAGTTTTTTCATGTCTCTTATTTTTATTTAGCAATTTTTATTTCTCCATTTTGTAGACAAATTTCTAAATGGTCTTATTAAATAAAAAAACATGGATCCAAATAGAGGGGTGAAAATCTTAGAGATCAGGGAAATAGGAATAGCGACCAGTCAACCCAACCTTACCAGCTCTGCAGCTTCCAAATGTGAGCTACTTTTTGTCTACCCACATCTTTATATGCCTTTCTTTTCTGCCCTTATTGGCTCTTAGCCCAATTACCTCACTTCCTTGTCACTGTCTGTCTGTACAGACCCCCAGGTCTCTATGGTTGGTACTGGGATTAAAGGCGTGTGTTATTACACTTGGCTCTGTTCCCTAGTATGGCCTTGAACACACAGAGACCCTGCCTGCCAAGTGATTGGATTAAGGGCATGTGCTGCCTGGTTTTGTTTACTTAAAATGGCTGGCCTTTCCCCTCTGATCTCCTGGCAAGCTTTATTTATCAAAGCACAAATGAATATCACCACACCATTTGTTTGCTAAGAAAACAATTATGCCTGGAGGCTGGAGAGTTGCCTCAGCGATTCAAGTGCACGCTTTGCAATGAGAACCTGAGTTTGAACCCCAGCAACCAGGCAACAATCAAGGCTTCCCATAAATGTCTGCAACTCCAGATACAAGGCATTCAACACTCTTTTATCCTCTTCTTGCACCACACATGCACATTCTCTCACACACACATACACAAACACACACACACACACAAATAATTACTTAAAACATATTTGTTTTGGTCTTAGGAGTACAATGAAACTGAGTTTTGTTGCTCTTTCTATTATGAAATGTCCACACTGTCATTTACATAGATTGTGATTTGTAGGAAGTATCTATTTGACCTAGCAATTTGTTTATATTCAGGGTTAACTTTTTGATAACAAATATATTTCCAAATAATATAATTTGAATTATACAAATTTAAATACCAACATGATAGTGTTGGTAGTTTATCTCATGCTCTTCCAGGATAATTTTGCATTGAATAAAAATTCGACTGGTCTACTCTGGTGGAAGGTCAAGAGAATACCCTAACTGTCGTCATAGAGCCTTTCAGTGACTGATGGAGCTGATGGAGGCAGATGCAGAGATCTGCAGCCAGGCACCAGGCTGAGCTCCAGGAATCCAATTGATGAGAGAGAGGAGGGATTCTGCAGGTGGGGGACGTTGCGATCATGATGGGAAGACATGCAGAGATGAGCGGCCATACTAGTGGAAGCCCATGAACTGTAGACTAGTGGCTGTAGAGACCCCATAGGACTGGATTAGGCCCTCTGGACATGGAAGAGAGTTGTTTGGCTTGAACTGTTCGGGGGGCACCAAGGCAGGGGGATCAAGATCTGTCCCTGGTGCATAGGTAGGCTTTTGGGAATCTGGTGCCTATGGTATGATGCAGTGGGAAAGGTCTTGGACCTGCCTAGGCTCAGTGTGCTGGGCTCTGCTGACTCTCCGTGGGAGACCTTGATTTGGGAGATGTGGGCATGTGGTGTGGCTTGGGAGAGAGGGCTGGTGGGTGGGAGGAGGGAGGAGGTGGGATCTGAGGGTGGTATGTAGAGTGAGTAGAAATTTTCTTAATAAAGAAAAATGAAAAAAATTAAATTCCTCGTATTAGGCTATATATTTATTTTTAGATTTCTAGTTAGCACAGTATAGGATTTTGTGTTCTGAGTGTTCCTCAGCATTGTTTCTTATTATTAACTTATAGGAAGTTTGATATTTGGGTTGCTTTGGTGGAAATTTCTGTATATATCATATATGGAATTTAGCAAGGACAGTGTTGCTTTTTTTTCCTTCCAAATTATCAGGGTTCTTTCTTGGGGGAAGAGGGGCAATGTCCAATGTATTATACTTTCTTTAGTCCCAAACCTTAACTTATTTGAAAATAAGTAAATATTCAATGGGCAAATAAGAAAATAAGATATTTAAGAGGATGGATGAATTTGTGTGTGAATATATTTGGGAGCTTATATTGGTCTCTATTCAATAGATAAGCAATATATAAAAACTGGAGGGATGATACATCACTTTCCCTTTTTCCATAGTTCTCCCTTGGAACAGAAGGATAAAGTCTCCACAATTCTACAATTTCCCTAAGCTGGCAACAGTATTAGCCTGCTCTCAGACTCTCTTTCACGTGTGGGAAGGCACATCCTTATGCTTTCTTTCACCAAAGGAGAAAAGACAACATTGCACTCTTTCTAAAACCAAAACTGTACACACAGAGTCAACTTATCTCAGGTCACTTTCCATCATGGGAGGAGCAAAGGGGACTAAAATTTTATGAGAAAACTAGGGGCTAAAATGTCCAGAGACTTAGAGCCTGACCTCAATGTCTTGAATTGCAATTCAAAGTAAACAGAATGCTGTTCAGCATGCAGGATGTGTGCTTAATGTATTCCATTCAGCTCACTGCCAGAAGTGAATTGTTGCATTGTGTGCAAGTCAAAGATCCAGGAGGGATTCAAGGATGGAATGTGTGGAGGGCATCACAGTAGTCCATTTAGGGCATCAGAAAAACAACACAGACTGTATTGCAAGGCCAGGTAGCTGAATCACAGCCTGAAACACCATTGAAATATAAACTCTCCCTGTGAGCTCTTAGAATTATTTATGAACAATAAAGCTTTAAGTCAAAAAATAAATAAATGAAATCCTCTCAATTAAACAAAAGCAGGAAAGGAAGAATGAAAAACCCAAGGGGTTTTGGATTTTGATGGAATAACCAATCACTACGATGTTCTTAAATCAACAGAAGAATGGGATTTGAATTAGAAACCAACTCCACTAAACATAATAGGGGGAAATTATTTTTTGTTTTATACTATGAACTATAATACATGAAAAGATAATATTGCTCTGATAAGTATACGTATTATTGATGTTTTTACAGTAAATTGCAGAAAATATATTCCTACATACAGAAAAAAATGTATTTCCCAGAACACAATGTAAAATGGAGGTCATTGGAAAGACATGTATAAGTAATAATTCCATTGTTTCTTGGGTTATTGTGCATTTATTTGAAATGTTTGGTCATGCTGTTCAAATCCCTAGAGGTAATTAAGTATCTCAAAATCTGATTGTATAATGATCTAGATTCCAGTAAGTGGTAATTCCCTTCTGAAAATATAGATTTTTTAGTAGTGTTTCAGTGTGTTTAGTATGAATACCATTCTATTCAATGATTTTACATTTCACATTACTTGTAGAGATGACTAGCCTGACACTTCATTAGAAAATTATTATAAGTGAAAGATGATCATTTTCCAGATTTATTTTATTCTTTTATGTGTATATACATGTGAATTGGTGTGGGTTTGTTTGCACAATTACAAATGTCATAGAGACCAGAGGTGTTGGATCACCTGGACGGGAGTTACAGGCAGCTATAAGCCTTGTAGGTTTATTCTGTGAACCAAGTTCACATATTCTAGTATAGTGGTTCTCAATCTTCCTGATGCTGAGACCCTTTAATACAGTTTCTTATGTGTTAGTAACCCCCAACTGTAAAGTTATTTTTGTTGTTACTTCATGACTGTAATTTTGCTACAGTAATGGATTGTAATGGAAATAAAAGTTTGCCCAAGGAGTCACCACCCCCAAGTTGAGAATCGCTGTTCCAGAAGAACCATGTGTGCTCTTAATATTTGAGCCATCTCTCTGGCCTAAGGTAACAATTCGTGATAGGATTCTTTCCCAGGTAACTGAGCTACAGAAGTAGAGGGCAAACTTTCATAATCTGTTAATTAAATGATGAAATCTATTTGAATTGTGCATTAATTATTATTTTGCTTTTGTATGCAGAGTAGTGGAATGACTTCTGTTATCAACACTGCTGTTTTTCACAGATGTTTAAAACGGAAGAATATAAAGGTCCATTCATGAGTTTTAATTGGTGAATAATAATAACATAACTTCATAAAAATGATAATTTAAAAATTTAATTATTGCATATCTCATTGTCTAAAGGTCAAATTTTAATCTTATTTTACATTGGAACAATATACTAAAGAACAATTAGTGAAAATGACTGTAATTAGGAATGTGTAACTCACAGTGTTTCTACAATTAGTGGAGTTTTCCTGTCTACATGCATAAAGATTATTAAATTGAAAAACTATCTTATTTTTAAGAATATGAATATAAAAAGTTATCCTGTGGTATTAGGCCAAAACTTTGATGTTTTAAAATTAAACGATTGTGTGGAAGAGGAAATGTTCAAAAGAGAAATAAAAGTATTCAACATTAATATGCTACTTATAAAGCCAAGACAATAGTAGATCACCTCTTGCATAATTCAGGTATTTCACAATCCATCTTTTATTTTTCCAGAACTGAGAGCAAAGCTCAAGGCATTGTGTTTCTTAGGCTGGTGCTATTCCACTGAGTTAGATCCCTGACCTCTATGATGTATCCTATGTAATTATTTAGTTCTACTTACCTGCCAAAAATTGATACTCAGGGAATAACTTTATAATATTATGACACCTAAATATTACAAACATTGTATTAAGCAAATATTGATGCTTTTAAAGTTTCAATTCAGACTCTGCACGGGAATCCCACTGGTAATTATTTTTTGCTAACATACTTTCATCTTCCACTTACATAACCAGGCATTCATCTCTAGAATATGATAAAACTATTCCAAAAATCCTTTAGGAATATATCCTTTGATCATGGATGTCTTTGTACTAAAAAACTCACCTGTATTATTAATTATCACAATGTAATTAAATCAAAACCATTTACACTTTTAATTTGAAATTGTGTTGCTTCATAATTAGCCCAAACAGAGGATAAGGTAATTAATTTTCAGGAAACAATTTTACTGCGTAAAGTTAAATATCAATTAATATGTGTATTAAATTGCCAGAAGTGTTTTGAAAACTTAATTTGTTCCTAAACTTTCTGAGCAGCAGAAATTTCATCACTGTAGTTTCAATGTCAAGAAACTCACAACTAAAACACAGAGTGAATTTAATTACAATAATCATTAAGAACATAATTATGCTTCTGCTTATCAATTCCTTTTTGAGCGTTCCATCTTAATTTTAAGGAATAGGTAGACAAACCTATGACTATAAATTTTTATAAATATAAATCACAATTTAAAAGTATTATTTAAGGTGATATTTGTGACTCCGCTCATTCTACAGAAAAGCAGAATCTGTGTCATCAGGAAAGTGTAAGTAGCTGGGCGGTGGTGGCGCACGCCTCTAATCCCAGCACTCGGGAGGCAGAGCCAGGTGGATCTCTGTGAGTTTGAGGCCAGCCTGGGCTACCAAGTGAGTCCCAGGAAAGGTGCAAAGGTACACAGAGAAACCCTGTCTCAAAAAACCAAAAAAAAAAAAAAAGTGTAAGTAGTTTACCTAGCAATACATTAAAATCAAGAATTTATAAAGGTTAATAGAAGTAAGCATACCATCATAATAAAATCATCTATGGAAAAAAGAGCAACTTCCCAACAATGCTGCTTCCATTCTACAAAAATACAATCTACTTTCTATAGTCAATACTCTTTATATAAAACCAAAAGTTGGAACATTTCTTCCTTAGAGTCCCCATGGGAGCAAAGATTTGCATTGCATAATGTTAATCCTTGTTGCTCTTTATATTACACAGTTTATTATTTGCTTATATTTGTATGCAGATCCATGTTTTGTTTTCTTTTTCTCTAAGGTAGAAATGCCCACATTTCAAATCAACTTTTATGTTCTCCGTAGCTAATAAAATTATTTTTAATACATTTTAAATATAGCACAACAAATAAAAATTAAAACATACAGCTTTATTCTTTCATGTGTCCTGAGAATTTCTCAGCCACATATATGTTTTTTCAGTATATCTTAATACAAATGTTTGCCTTTGGAAGTAAAGTCTACAGTAAAAAAAAAATCTTAATTTTAGAAGGTTATCTTAAGAAATATAAAAGAAAATCAGTTTGAATCTTTGAAATAATTTTACATTTTTGTTGATTCTAAATATTTTCAAACTTTGCCATGTCTCTGTGCTTATTGAGTCACAATATTCAAGGCAGAGAGGTTTCCATAAATGATAACCAAATACTAATTGCTCAAAATAGTTTTTCAAAAATGTATTTTGTCACTTCATGGGCTGTTAATACTGTCCTGGACTCTTTCCAGGGAAGCACACAGTCTAATTGTTAATCTTCATCCTTCCTGCCCTCCAACTCTGACCCCCTAGTCTCCTCTCAGCTGTGTATCGGACCACCCGCTGTGGTCTCTACCTCCTTTTGGGTCCCATCTCCAGGGGATCACACAGATTACTCCTCCAAACTTTCTCCCCACTCATCCTGTTATCCCAGCCCCCAACCTTAGCAGGCATTCCCAAGAAATCCAAGGTCAATCTGCCAGAGAAGCAAGTAGGCCAACAAAGCAGAAAAGCTAGATCTTCACTCTCTGTCCCCACTTCATGCCCAACCCCTGATTCTCATCCCAGCTCTGTAGCAGACTACTTGTTGTGGCCTCTACTAACCCTCTGTCCCCTTTCCGGGGAGATTAAGCAGATCCTGGTTCATCACCCTTCTTTCTACCTACCTGTGGAGCGCCTCATCTCACATTTCCCTATGCGTATCCCCATTTTTAAGTATCAGCTCCCAATATCTACAACCACAGTTACGAGGAACCCCCAGTGGTAACACTTATCAGGCCCCCAGAAGGAATCCCTAATAGGCAACACACAGCTACCACACTCTTCTAAGAATCAGAGAAGGCAAAAAACAAAAACAAAACAAAAAACAAACAAACAAAAAAACCCAGCAACAATAAAAATACAAAACAAAGGATGGCACAAGACACACATTTTACAAAGGCAAGACCAGATAACAGCACCTAGAACTGTAGTCTTCCCACATCCAGGTGCCTAGGCACTGAGGTAAAAACACAAGCAATAGCAACCAGGACAGTATGTTTCCACAAGAGCCCAGCACCCCAAGAAAGGCAACATAGCTGAAAGACAAGACAAAGACTTTAGAAGAGCCTTCATAATGTAATAGAGGCTCTTAAAGAGATTAATAAATCCATTAAAGAAATCCATGAAAACACAAACCATTGAAGGAAATGAATAAAACAGTTTAAGACCAGACAGTGGAAATAAAATCAATAAAGAAAACACAAACTGGAGAAGATTTGGAAATGAAACATTTAGTATCTTGAATGGGTATTTCAGATGCAAGTCTCACTAACCAAATACAAGAGATGGAAGATGGAATCCTAGGCATTGAAGACTGGATAGGAGATCTAGATACCTCTGTCAAACAAAATGTTAAATCTAAAAAGCTCCTGGCACAAAACAGCAAGGAAATCTGGAACAGTATGAAAAGACAAAATCAAAGAACAATAGGAATAGAGGAAAGGGAAGAAACAAAGGTCAAAGGCAGAAAAAAAATATTTTCAACAAAATCATTGAAAAGAATTTTCTTAACATAAAGAAGGAGATGTTGATCAAGTTAGAAGAAATATATGGAAATAGAAATAGACTGGACTAGAAAACAAAGTCTTATCTACACCTAATAATCAAAACGTTAACTATACAGAACATAGAAAGAATATTAAAAGCAACAAGGAAAAAAAACCAAGAAACATATAAAGGCAAACTATCAGAATAATACCTGACTTCTCAGTGGAGACTATAAAAAAAAGAAGGGCCTGGAAAGACTTTTTTTTTATAGACTCTAAAAGACCATAGATGCCAGTCCAGACTACTATACTCAAAACTTTCAATCACGGAATAAGACACTTCATGATAAAAGCAAATTAAAGCAATATTTATTTGCAACTCAATCCTATGGAAGAACTAGAAAAAAAACTCCAATATAAAGATGTTAACCACACGCAAGAATATACAATGAATAAATAATCCCAGACCAGCAAATCTAAAGAGGAATTTTGCAATTTTTAACATATATCCACCAAAAACAGGATGAACACACAAACACACACGCACACACACACACACACACACACACACACAAAAGCAAAATAACAGGAATCAATAAACACTGTTTATTGACAACTCTCAACATCAATATTTTCAATTCCCTAATAAAACACAGAGACTAACAGATGTAAAAGCAGGATTCATCCTTCTGCTGTATCCAAGAAACTTAGCTTAATAGCAAGGATCAACATCATCTAAGTATAAAAGGATATTCCAAGCACATGTACCAAAAAAAAATCCTTATACAGTCATTTTAATACCTGACAAAATAATATTTCAAATCCAAACTAATCAGAAGAGCTTGGGAAGGACACTACATATTCATCAAAGGAAAAATCCACCAAGAGGAATTTGCAATTCATAATATATAGGCAACAAACATAGGGATACCCAAGTTTGTAAAAGAAACACTCTTACAGCTTAGATCACATATTGACATTCACACACAGATAATGGGAGCCATTAATACCCAACTGTCACCAATAAACAGGTTACTCGGACAAAAACTAAACAGAGAAATTCTGGAGTTAAATGACATTATAAACCAAATCGACCTAACAGATATTTACAGAACATTTTATTCAATCACAAAAGAATATATCTTCTTCTCAGCACCTCCTGGAACTTTTCCCAAATTGAGTTCATACTAAGTCACAAAGCAAGTTTCAACAAATACAAGAAGATTTAAATAAAACCCTTTGTCCTATCTGACCACCATGGATTAAAACTGGATGTCAGCAACAATAGAAACCATAGAAAACATACAAACTCGTGGAAACAGGACAACTCACTACTGAATGAAAATGAGTCAGGACAGAAATCAATAAAGATATTAGAGACTCTCTCAAAAGTGAAAATGAATATACAACATACTCAATCTTAAGGGACAATGAGGGCATTTCTAAGAGGCAAGTTCATACCACTGAGTGCTTACATAAAATAAGGATATATCTTGTAATAGTAACTTAACAGCATATTTGAAAATTCTAAAATAAAAATAAGAAAGAAAAGAAGATAATAAGAAAAGAAAGAAAGCTCAGTCTATAGCTTAGGCTTGTTTCTAACTAGCTCTTATAACTTAAATTAACCCATATGTATTAATCTATGTTCTGCCACATGCATGGCTCATGGCTGTTACCTCTCCTCCTGCACAGCCTGCTTGCTCTCTGTCTCCTTATATCTCATGCACACCTAGATTCCTCCTCCTCTTTCTCTCTCTCCCCAGAAATCCCACCTGTACCTCCTGTGTAGCTATTGGTCATTCTTGTTTTTGTTACACCAATCATAGCAATACATTATCACACAGTGTACAAGTATCCCACAACAAAAAAAGGTTGTCCAGTTTCTCAATATCTATTCAATATAGTATTGGAAGTCTTGACTAGAGGAATAAAACAGCTGGAGGAAATACAAATTGGAAAGGAAGACATCAAAGCATGTTTATTTGCAGATGATATGACTGTATACGTAAGTGACCCTAAAATTTTTTCCAGAAATCTCCTCGAGCTGAGAAACACTTTCAGAAAACAGCTGAAAGAAATGAAATAGCTGAATAAAATATTAATTCACAAAAATCAATAGCTTTCCCATATACAAATGACAAATAAACTGAGAAAGAAATCAAGGAAACAACATCTTTTACAATAGCCTCAAATAATATAAAATATCTTGGGGTAACTCCAGTCAAACAAGTAAAAGATTTGTTTGATAAAAACTATAAGACATCGAAGAATCTATCAGAAGATGGAAAGATCTTGCATGCTCATGAATCAGTAGAACTAATATAGTAAAAACTGTCCATCATACCAAAAGCAATATACAGAGTCAATGCAAATCACCATCAAAATTCCAACATAATTCATCACACATTTTGAAAGGATAATTTTCAGCTTCATATGGAAACACAAAAACTCAGGATAGCTAAAACAGGACACCTGGAGGTATCACCATCCCTGATCTCAAATTGTACTATGAAGCTACAATACCATGACACAAGAAACATCTATGAGTGGAATCGAATCGAAGACCCAGATATAAACCCATACATTGGACATCTGATTACTGATAAAGAAGTCAGAAATATATACTGGAAAAAAAGAGCATCTGCAACAAATGGTGCTGGTCAAACAGGATCCGTGCACAATATTCAACTCCAAATGGACCAAAGGCCTCAATATAAAACCAGATACACTGAACATGATAGAAGAGAAAGTAAAAAATATATTTGAAATCACTGGCACAGGAAAAGACTTTCTGAACAGAGCAGAACTATCACAGACACCAAAATCAAAAATTAATAAGGGGGACCTCATGAATCTGAAAAACTTCTGTATGGCAAAGGACACCATCATCCATACAAAGTAGCAGCCTACAGAATGGAGAAAGACTTGTACCAATTACACATCTAATAGAGGGCTAATATCCAAAACATATAAAGAACTCAAAAAACTATGCATCAAGAAAATAAATAACCAATTTAAAATGGGGTCTAGAACTAAACAGAGAATTCTCAATGGTGGAAACTCAAATGACTGTAAAACAGATAAATATATGTTCAAAATCTTTAGCCATCAGAGAAGTGGAAATCAAAATTACTTTGAGATTTCATCATATCCCTGTCAGAATGGCTGTGTAAATAAAACAAATGACCCCTCATGCTGGCAAGGATGTGTAGGAAGGGGAACACTCATCCATTACTGGTGCTTCGTAGCTGTACAGCCACTATGAAAATCATTGTGTTAGTGTCTCAGGAAGACAGGAGTTGATCTACCTCAAGATCCACATATACCACTCTTGAGCATATACCCAAAGGATACTCCATCCTACCACAGAGACACATGTTCTATCATGATCACTGACACTCTTCATGAGAGCTAGTAACAGGATATCCCTCAACAGAAGAATGCATATAGAAAATGTGGAACATTTAAACATGAAATATTCCACAGCTCTTAAGTGAAATCCCAATCAACCAACAACCGATTTGACTTAAAGCCTACTCCATGAGATGGAACTCATATCTGGCAATGTTTGTGTGACAAAGATCCTGACATTAGACAGCCCAGGACCTATAGCAAACCAAATATTAATTGTTTAATAACAATCAAACAAAAGTAATAAGCAATAAAATCAAACAGCCCTTGTATTTCTTGGGGAGAAAGAAGAGAAGGAGACAAGGTCTCTCCCTGCAGCAAAGGATGAGCCCAACTGCTTAAATTTTTTTCATTCTTTTTTATTGTTTAATCCACCAGAAAGCCTATTACTTTAGATAAGTATGTACCCCATGCTAGCCTAAATTGCATGAGAATCCTCCA
Organism: Peromyscus maniculatus bairdii; assembly: GCF_049852395.1. Taxonomy (NCBI): domain Eukaryota; kingdom Metazoa; phylum Chordata; class Mammalia; order Rodentia; family Cricetidae; genus Peromyscus; species Peromyscus maniculatus. The sequence goes on along the minus strand of NC_134868.1, from coordinate 34,689,514 downwards.
GGCTCATTCTTTCAAGTGTTGTGATTATAGTCAGAAACTTCAAATATCTCTAGAGTCCATCTATTTTTCTCCTGCCTTAGTCAATGTACTTTTAAAATTCTCTAATAGGCATGATCACAAATATTGATCTTTGTCTATTACAGGTCTATCAGTTTTCATCTAAAACAAGGCTTGTATGCATTGACTTACCTCTGAATAAAACCCTACTTTTATTCACATGCTCGTTCAATATACAACACTTATTTAACTTGTACTGTGCTCATAAGCCAAACACAAATTCAGCAATGGAATGGAAAAGAAAAATACAACAGATAAAAATATCTGACTGAAATAAAAGAGGAGAATCCTGCAGCTGGTATTCTGGGTGTGTAGTGAGAGAACATAAATAATTGTAAAAGTATGTTATTTCAGATGATGATGAGGGGCCAGAAGAAAGTGAACTGATGTTTAAGAAGGTTTTGATGTTTTAGAAGAGATTTTCTCATAAAATTAAGGAGAATGAGAAGTCTTTATCTTAGTAGAACTCACAGACTAGGTAAATATCCAAAAGACAGAGACTTGAGAAGATTCAAGTAGGCCAGAGGATCTGGGACAAAGTTAGTGTACAAAGAGAAATGGGACTGAGCAGCTCACTGGTTGAAGGGAAGGAAGGAGGGGTTGTGTAGGTATTTGTCAGTATTGGGGGCTTTTCTCCTATTCATATGGGAAACTATTAGAGACAGATTTGAGTAGATCATGATATAACCTCAACTGGATTTGGATGTGATGCCTGTAGATATTGTGTTGACTTTATACTAACAGTGAGACTAGTCAGAATTAATCTTTGATTAGCAATGAGGCAGCTACAAACCTAAGACATAAGCTTTATCTATCTGTAGTGAGAATCTACCAGATCCTGTGTGTATTTAATTTATAGTTCCCAAGGTAGATTTTCACTGCTTTCACATTTGGTTATTTCAGTTTTAAATAAATCTATACTTAACTCTACCTAAAGGGAAAACGTTCCCTTTCCTCCTCGTATCACATCCCATCATGGGCTAATATGAACCATGTACTTCTTAAATAGTCTTCAGTCACACAGTAATGTTACATTTATTTGCGTGGTACTTAAGATCCAGGAGGTAAGGGGACTGTACAGTGTGTGTGTGTGTGTGTGTGTGTGTGTGTGTGTGTGTGTGTGTGTGTGTGGTGTATATCTGTGCAACTGTTCACTGTTATATCTAGAACACTTAGAAATAGTGCATAGCACATCCCTTTTAAACATTCAATATATACTTCTCAAATGAACATACTTGTTTTTTCTTGTATACATTCAGATGAGAATCTTTATGTTTTAGAAAACTTCTAAGCTTCAGTTTTTCATGTAATGTACACCCAAGTCGTAAAATAATAAACTAGAGTATATGTTTTTCTTGAAATATCCCCATTATTACTTCCTGGGAAAACGGAACATCATCAACATTTATCAGAGGCTTTTTCTGGGACATGTATCTAATGTATAGGCTTTCTTGTGGATTAAACAATTAAAAAAAGGTTTTAATCAGTTGGACTCAGGATATGAGAAGTTGAATACCACAGTCATACACTGCATAAATAGGGAGAAAGTGACAAAAATCAATAAAGAAGACTATCACTGGCCTATGGGCAACATTAATGTTTTTAATCAACACATGACTGAGTGATTATTATAGTTTAGAAATTTCACTGTGGTATCTTCATGAAGGATGAATTACCAGAACGAGAGATGAAAGACAAAAACAGTAAATAAATTGGGGACTATTCAGAGAGTGAAAAAAATTGAGTGATAACCTTTAACAAAGGTGGTGGTATAATAAAGGTGAAAGAAAAATGTTTTTAAAATGAGGCTTTATAGAACTTATGGGAGTAGCCAACCAATGTCAGATTTGTTATAAGGCCCACCCCATAAGAAGAAACCCATACCCAAAAGCTGCTTAAATAACCAAGGATCAGAGCCTTGATAGCCTAGAGACCAAGGGTAAAACCAAACACTACTTGTCAAAGAAAGTATCTGTAAAGTGATTCTTAATGATAGCCTTCTGTATTCATTTATCAGTGCCTTATTCAGTCATCATCAGAGAGGTTTCCTCCAGCAGCAGATGGGAAAAGATGCAGAGACCCACAGCCAGACATTATACATAGAGAGAATCTCAATGAGAGGTCTCCATAATATCCCTCCCCTCAAAGCTCAAGGAATCCTGCTGCAAAGGAGGCAAAAAGATTGCAAGAGCCAGAGCAGACAGAGGATACCGGTGGAACTAGGCCCTCTGAATCTACTAAGCAAGGTGCATATGAACTCACAGAGACTGAAGCAGCAAGCACAGTGCCTATATGAGTTTGCACCAGGTTATCTGCCCATAAATTACTGCTATTAGCTTAGTATTTTTTATGAGACTTCTGACTGTAAGAATAAATTGGTCTCTGACTCTTGTGCCTGCTCTTGGGACTCTTTTCCTCCTGTTGGGTTGCCATGTTCAACTTTGTTATGATAGGTATTGCTTCACCTTATTACATTTTATTTTGTCATTCTTGGTTGTTACCTCTTAGTAGCCTGTTATTTCCTAATGAGAGACAGAAAGGGAATAGATCTGGATATAAGAGGTAGAAGGAGGAACTGGAAGTAGTAGAGGGAGGGGAAACTATAATCAGGATATATTGTATGAGAAAAGAATCTATTTTCAATAAAAGAAAAAAATATTAAAGAGAGAACGCTCATCCATACAAAAGCTCAGGCTTCTGATTAGAACAGCAACAACAAACTATTTCTAGATTTTAAAACATCTGTCTCCTTTAACATGTGCTTAGACAACTGGCACTTCCATGAAGGTGTGACTACCATGAAACTTCTTACTGCACTCTGATGATGGTCTTAAAAACATCTAGCACACTTGTCAAATTACAGTTAAGGTTAGAAAGCCCAAAGGGGGGACTGGAAATAGTCTTCTAGACCTCTCTCTTAATAACCAAGTCATACATCATCCCAACATGACACTGAGAAATGCTCTGTGTCAAGCAATAATTTGCCTAAGTGTGATTCTCTGTATATTGTAATTATTTAAAACTCACACACTTGGCAAGGTTAAGAGATCATGCATCTTCTTCCCTGGGTGTGGAACTGATATGTTTCCAGGTTAGCCTCAATACATGCATGTCAATAGACACCATCATAATTGCTGTAAAGAATGAGCCATCTACTGTTTATATGCAACTGAAACTTCCTGGGGTGTGGCAGAATTTCTCTTTTATAATGAATTTTTCACTTCTTATTAGACTTGAATCAATCTTTATATTTCTGATGTTTATGGCTAAAGATTTATTTCATTATTATTGCATACTTTTCATTTTCTCTTTTCAGCATAATCATCTAGTTGTGCTGAAATCATCACTTTCTTTCTCTCTCTCTCTCTCTCTCTCTCTCTCTCTCTCTCTCTCTCACACACACACACACACACACACACACACACACACACACAAACACACATCACACACATTCACTGCTATATTTACTTTGTGTTGTTTGTGTGACTGTATTTGAGGGTGCTTATGTGGACATGTGTGGACATGAACCGCCATATGTGTGGGAGTGGATGTACAAGGCACAGTACAACTTCAGGTGTTGTCTATCAGCATCCAACTTGTTTCCTTAAGACAGGATCTGCACTGTCCTGGAGCTCACCAAATATACTAGGCAGTTAAACATTAAGCCACAAGGATCTGCCTGTTATACTTCATAAGAGCTGAGATTACAAACACTAACTTATAGGATGATTTTTTTATATGAATTCTATGTTTTAGCTCATATGATCTTGTATGCAAAGAAAGCACTTTATTACTTGGCCCTCTTTATTATTGGGCCCTCTCCCCATACTCCATTTACTTATTTATTAGAAGAAGAATTTTAACTTCCAGATTCCTTTAAAATTATTAGGATTTTAATCAGTCATAAAATATTATTCCTGTTTAAAATCTATATAAATACATTTATGGATTACTACAGCAAATGGCTAAAAGTATTATTTGACATAAATTTCTACAATGAAGTATGCATTATCCAATTTGAAGAGAAGTCTTATTGATGCAGTAAGTACATCTTGGTATACAAGTAGCAGTTTTGTAAGTGAATGAATTACCAAGAAAGATTAAAGCAGAAATACATTAGCATGCAATTCCCCTTTATTGCGGTGAAATTTATGCAAAGATCATATGATACAGCTGCTATGCTTCAAGTAAAAGTTAATTAGATGTTATTAATATGTGATGATATTAATCAGAAGCATCAACTTGCCATTATTTTCTGCACCAGTAGCTACGAGGCATCATTATACTTAAGATTTGTGCTTTTAGAAATAGTCCTCATCATGTCTCCACTTTCAACATGTGAGGTAAAGAAATGAAGCTTCCCAATTGTGTTCCTCTCTTTTGTCAAAAATAATAAGAAGATTCAGCAAAGGAACAGAACAGCCACTAAATGACTGTACCTATTTCAAGTACAATAGATAGAGAATGTAGGCTGTGAACAATCATCAGTACTTAAAGACCAAGAAGCATTAACCCAGAGAGAAAGGCATGAGTGTGTATCTTTTGGTAAACAGCTTTTCCAGACTTCTCAGCAAAAACTGTAAGAAACTGTTGATGATGAAACATACTGAGCTAGCTTAGACCAAGTTATTTTTTTAATCAGGGAAATATAAATACTCCTTAATGGAAAATTACTTCTGGAAAGACTGCACGTTTGCGATTATAATCTCTCTAATGAGAAAATATGATTTGTTCCATTTCTTCCATCTACTCTCAGGTATGTGATTGTGAATGGAGACAGCGTGGCATCACTAATTACCCAGACTTAGGTTGAGGGTGTGCATTCCCATTTAATTCTTCAAGAAATTAGCTTTATGGCTCATTAAGGACAGATCTTCCTTACCAAGCAAGATGAAGATTCATCTGTATTTCTCTCAGAGACTTAAAACAAAGAAATTTTACTGGTGTGTACAACTCTATGAATGCAATTATTATTAATATGAATCTTCTTTTGCATAGATACACAATTCTAATTTACAACAAGGATCTAGATGCAAGCCATACATGGAAAATATTTTTACACTCATACTCAGCACAAGTCTATATATAAATTGATTTTGCTGTTTAAGCCATTGTTTTGCAAAACCATGCAGGCTGATCATAAAGTTTTGCAGTTAAGAAATTCTCCACTTGCCTTTTAGAATTGCTAATACCATAGGCAGGAGCTATCATACTTAGCTTTTATTTTCCTCTTAAGACTATAAAATGATATTCTAAAGGTAGACATAACATCCCCACCATTAGTCCTGGTTATTGAGCTCTTTATAGAACAAATTGATATTATAGTTTAGTATTAGTATCAGAAATTTAGCTAGGTGGGTCAGTTCATACCTGTAATTACAGCACCCAGAAGGCTGAAGCTACCTTTATGAGCATTCTGGGCTACACAATGAGTTTCAGGTTATTCTGGGCTAAAGAGTGAGACCCTATCTAAAAAAAAATAGCAAGAATTTTTTATTAATTCTATAATCTTGAGTGAGTGTTGGTATGTCTGTTAGAGTAATGGCCCATAATTTCTTCAAATGCAACTAGTCTGGTTGAAGGAATTAATGGAGGTGATTAAAGTGGACTCTAAACCCACCTGACTGATATTGGATATTAGAAAAGAAATTCACCCATGCAAAGTGGCACAATGAGCTCAGTTAATAGATCATAAGAAGAGGCAGCCTGAGGTTCTTTCTGTATGTCCAGTGAGAGAGGCCTCCGAAGATCCTATCATGGAAACACCTTAACCTTGTGGCCCCAGATCCCTGGAAAATGATAAGTGATGTTTTAATTCTTTACATAAAGCTGGAGAATGTTCTGTTACAGCAGCTCCAGTAGGTTCAAGAGATAGCCAATGCCATTACAAAAAGACCATTTTCAAAGTTGTCAGAGTAACACGGGGGAGAAACAGAATCAAAATGAATCTCAGACAAGAGCCGTGGCGATGCTACAGCAGGTGGAGCTCGGTGCCAGACCAAACTGCCCCTAGGAATTATTTCAGCAGCATTAGTAGATTAAGGAAAGATGAGATAACTTAAAGTTTCAAGACAAAATCAAAGCAGAAATAACCCAACAAAATTTTGAAAAAAAAAATAGAGAAGAATTGCTAAAGTAGGGACACTTTAGATTATCATATAACTACGATGATTTCAAGTGTTCCTTAACAGATCAACAGATAAAGAAAATGTGGTGCTTATATACACACAGTGGAGTTTTATTCAGCCAGAAGGAGAAAAATGAAATTATATTCTTTTATAGGAAAATGGAGATCATCACTTGAAATGAAATGAACCAGATTCAGAAAGATAAATACCGTGTTTTCTCTCATGTGTATCCCATTATGCATATCTTTATCCCCATTTGATATATATATATATATATATATATATATATATATATATATATATATGATAGATTTATATATGTGTGTTAAATATAAGACATATATCAGGCATATATAAATTTTTCTTTCTTATTATTTACATTTCCCATTTTTGTAATAAAATATATGAAAAAAGAAAGAAACTTAAAGAAGGAAGAGTTAATTTTGTCTCAGAGCTTGATGTTACAGTCAATCACTTTAGGGAATTCATAAATATAGGTGTATATATATAGCTAGTCACACTGTGTCTGCAGTCAGGTACCAAAGAAAGGTGAATGTTAGGATTCAGCTAACTTTTTTCCTTTTTATGCAGTCAGAGGATGTCTTCCTCCTTCAGTTAAATCATTTTAGAAAAAAGCCTCAAAGATGTACCCAGAGATGTGTTTCCATGGTGATACTAAATCAAGTCAAGTCAATGATGAACACTAATCATCATATATACATGAAAATAGAAGCAAGGTTATCTGGGAGAAAAGAACTAGAAGAGGTAAATATGGTCAAAGCATATGATATACATGAATAAAGCATTTTTATGAAACTGGTTAGTATGTCCATAAATGTACATGAATAAAAAAAATCAGTTTCAATGAATTTAGAAACATAAAATTATAGCTTCTACCTTCACCTGCTAGCCTGTGGTTGATGCAGGAAATTTTGTCTTTTGGGAATGAAGAGTCTTAGCTTTGCAGAATTGTTTTGATTCTGCAAAGAAGTCAATAGAGTAAGAGAGTTTGTGAACATTAGTGTCTAAGGGAAACACAAGGAGCAAAGAACACTCCCAAATAAATTCCATCCTTTTCAAAGTTGATGTGCAGAGTTTCCCTGGAAGTGGTACACAGATAGGCTAAGCAATGACTAACAAAGCATATAGGACAGACAATAACCACAGACAAAGAGTCATGCCTTTGGAATACAGGGATGATAAGTAAACCAATGCTAGCACTGAGCCAATAAGAATCCCAGAGATCTGGTATGTGTTATAAAACAGACAGACAAACAAACAAACAAACGAAGACCAAAACTGAAAGATAGGCATTTTCATTTGTTAAAAATAAATTTATTACTAAGTATTTATTATATAATTTGCAATTTCAGTCAAAGATAAAACATTGTAATATTTTAACTAACATATCTTTTATTTGTATGGTTAGGCTGCCTAAAGTAGAAAGATTTCTGACTCAATTCTGAGAATTTGTATAGTGGTGCTATTAGCCTGGAAATAGGGACCCAACTGTCTGACATATATCAATAACAAGTTAATGTAAGTTCCATGAAAACTATGAAACCTGGAGTGAGAAGAAAGCAAGAGGGCACTGCAAAGGAAAACCATCCCAAGAACACACATGTCCCTTTTAGTGCCTTGTGCACCCATCTCTGGCCAATGCTTCCCTTTCCAGGTTCTCCATTTTAAATAAAACTAGGAGAGTCACTGGCACAACGAAAAGTAGTTATCTCCTGCACCAACAGATAATCCTTACTGTTTAAGAGTAATTATCTTGCAGAAACAGATGTGTACCAAACGGGTCAGCCTTCTGCTTAAATCACTGATGACTAGATAAGGCATTTACAAGAGGACGCTAAGTTTCACTAATACAGAAGTGAAATGTTGTTGTTCTAATAAATTGTTTACCGGCAACACTGGAAAATAAATGAGGGAAAACATAGCATTCAAACAGTAGAAAGTAGAATAATTTACCTACAATTAGAGCAAACCATACAAACTAATTATGTTGTAGAATTCTTCAAAAAATAACATCACTTGTTCACTCTTACAATATTTGAATAGAGGGCAGAGAGATAATCCAAAGGGATGGTGATTACTGAACAAGCATGGAGACCTGAGTTAAGATACCAACACCCAGCTAAAAGCCTACAGTGTGTTATGCACCTATAAACCTTTAATCCTAGAACCAGAATCTCATACACAGGTGGATCCCCAGGTCTCTCTAGCTATCCAATCCAGCCTAAATGCAAAACTCCAGGTTCAGAAAGAGACTCTGAATCAAAATAATAATAAATGATAATAATAATAACAATAATAATAATAATAATAATAATAATAATAATAATAATAATAAATGTAGAGAACCATAAAAGAAGAAAACAGAAGTCAACTCAGGGTCACTACATGCAGACACACAGGTAAGTGTGCACTCAGGCATGCACACCTAACTAAAAAACTCACACAAAGATTTTACTATAATCTCTAATAACTACCTCAAATATGTAGATGATGTAGACTATTATTGATTAATGAAAGGATCAGGGTGTCTGGAATTATGAAAGACAGATGGCTTGTAATGTATCTGATACAACTCAATAACTTCAATAGATTATGGGGTCAGTAAATTGAAGTGTCAAAAATGCTAATACGTAACAAAACTAGATCTGGAAATGAAATGTCTACCTTACGAATAGCATACAACAATGAATCCCCATGTGGCTATGAAAATGAAATGAATGTTTTTTTAAGATATGTGTCCATATATTTCAAGTGCAGATTCTCAGCTCTAACCCACCCCCATTCCCTGCTCTGATTTAACCTACCTGAAGTGGTACTTTAGAACATGTCTCCAAACACCCCCAGAAGTTGGTCCTGGTGTGTGTTTGTGTACTCAAGTTGAGAATAAACTTTCCACACTGATCTTTTTAGGTGGCCTTTGAATGAGTGCAAGAGGGGACAAAATTTAAATGGAAAGCAAGCCTTCAATGCTTCATAGCATTACTTTAACTGACAGAATTCACACAATGTTCTGATTCTGACATTGCTAGGCACCGACCTTTTCCAAATGATGAAGCCATCATCCTAAAGTTATTTACACATAATGTTTAGAAATATGGATCTTATATTACTGGTAGATCCCAGACTCAGTAACTGCCCTTCTCTCCCAGAAATCAGGCTATTGTCACCTGCATTCTGTCACTTAGAACAAGACCTGACAATCTGCTGAGACTTAAGTCTCAAAGGGAAAAGTAAGTTGCTGTGGGATGGTCTATATGTTAAATGTGTTGCTCTGATTGGTTAATAAGTAAAAGACTGATTGGCCAGTAGCCAGGCAGGAAGTATAGGAGGGACAAGGAGAGAGGAGAAGTCTGGGAAGTGGAAGGCTGAGTCATGGAGATGCTGCCAGCTGCTGCCATGAGAAGATGTTAAGATATTGGAAAGCCATGAGCTATGCGGCAACTTATAGATTAATATAAATGGGTTGATTTAAGATATAAGAACAGTTAGCAAGAAACTTGCCACGGCCATACAGTTTATAAGTAATATAAGTCTCTGTGTGTTTACTTGGTTGGGTCTGAGCAGCTGCGGGACTGGTGGGTGAGAGAGATTTGTCCTGACTGTGGCCCAGGCAGGACCAGGAAAACTCAACTACAGTAAGTCGCTCTGTCCCCTTTGCAACTGCAGAATAGGTTTGTAGTGCTACCTGTTGCTTGCTTTCTTGCAGATAGGTTAGGTCCACTAAGTCACATGGTGTAGAATTTCCTGCCACACCCTGAAAACCCCTAAGGGTCAGAAATTGTTTCTTTGGGGACTTTGAAGTCTCCTTTCTTTAGATTGCATCATGTTAGAAATGGCAGCCATCTCTCTAAAGCTGCTCTGCTCCAGGTTTAAAATGGAGGCATACTTTCTCTCTAATAAAGGCCACCATGCTAGCTAGCTCTGGACTGGTGCTGTATCTCTCTTACTGCTCTCCCCCACTAGACCTGCTCATGGCCCTCATGGTTGTGAGACTTTGGCTCCTGATAAAGAACATTCTTTTTTTTTTTTTTGGTTTTTCGAGACAGGGTTTCTCTGTGTAGCTTTGCGCCTTTCCTGGAACTCACTTGGTAGCCCAGGCTGGCCTCGAACTCACAAAGATCTGCCTGCCTCTGCCTCCCGAGTGCTGGGATTAAAGGCGTGCGCCACCACCGCCCGGCGATAAAGAACATTCTAAAGAGCAATCTCCTGTCAGCATTTCCCTTTCCCAAGCATGCATTTTAAAATATGGCAATTATACCTGCATATTCATATGTTTAACATAAAAGAGAGTCCCTGTTCTAATTTTACAGCCTCCTAATTTAATAAATCTACATCATCATACAGCATCGGAAACTCTGACTGTTTCATTTATAAATCCCCAGGGTATCAACTTGTGAGTTATAGCACAGCCACTAAATTTTGATTAATATGTATCCATCTTTCCTACTCCCCAGGAGCAGAAATGCAGGCTATAGAACTGCCAAGAACAATTTACAGCCTACAAAGACAGGATACTTTATCTAGTATTAAGGGAACACTATGGACTAATATCAAGGGAACACTATAGACAGATACAGTGTGTTCTGGAATATTCCATAATTTTGCTATATGATAAGAGGATTTAGGCACAGCTTCATTCTAATAGCTGCGCAGTTCTCGGGGTTACAAACGAATTACCATGGACTGCAATAGAGAATAATACAATAGGCATTACTATTTGATACTAGGGACTGAAGAAAGCATACATATCATGGGCATGTCTAGGGTACTACTTAGAATACTGCAACATATTTTATAGTTTCTAAATAAACATTAAAATTGTTTCATCTATGTCTCTCCTCTTCTCCACAATACCTTAAGGTAATATATAAAAGCATAATTAAATCTATGGTGACATCGGTGTAGTAGAATCAACCTAGGGTATACCACTATTACAGAAGTATTTCTAATGACAAAATAAGTTAACCAAAGTCAAAGTGTTAAATTTCCATGACTCATTATTAGAGAGTTTAATTTTGATGAAATAAGTCCTTATTCCATTGTATATTATGTATGGAACTTAAAAAAATAACAGCATAGCAGTTATTTTCAGGAGCCTGAAATGTCATGTTACAATATGACATCCAAACCTGATAAGGTCAGAACTATTTTATTTTAGGAACCTGGTAACAGCATTAAAAAAAGACTAGTTAATTCTTTTGATAATATGTTTAAATATCAGCTAGTGTTCAACTTGGTTTTGAAGACTCTAAAATTAATAAGACATAAAATGTAGTTATACTGCTGAATTCTTTAGAGATACAATGGTGGAAAAAATGTCTGTTTTAGGGATAAACTGTGGGGATAGGAATCCTGATGTAAATTGAAGCACATACAGTGCTGTGGTAAGTTAACATATACGTGATGTGAAACATGATTGTATGCATACTATCAGTTTCCAAACATTATCACTGCTACTATTATTTTGCCAGTATTTGGCATCTGACAATTCTCAGTGATGAAGCAGAAGAAGAGATTGTGGAAATTCTGCTATCCCATGGTAGAGCTCAGAAATAGACAATCATGAGTTCCTGAGTGAAGCCAGAGTCCATTGTCAATGAACTTTCAGAGCTGAGTTTTGTTTTGATTCAAATGTCCAATGATGCTGGGGTAATCCCTGATAATCATTGTTTGTCTGCCCTACAAAGAAAATATGGCAGCTAAGCACTATCTGCGCTGTTCAAAGCAACAATAACAACAATTATAAGAATTAGCAAATTTGAAGTAAAGACAGAAACATTTAGGGTCCTATGGGGTTTGTATTCCTGGTGTCAATTCTGTTCTGAGATTGGACATACAATTCACTTACTAGAAAAACAAAAACAAACAAACAAAACAAAATGTAAAAACAGAAAAGAGCTGTGATGTGATTTTATTTTAACCTATTTATTATTTCATAAAAGAGTCAGAAAATGTCAAACCTGATTATGTCAGTCTGTTTTCATAAAAATATAATATTAGAACTTGTCGCATTCAGGGAATTTTCAATATGCTACTTTACATATCTTTGTAATTCAAATGAAGCTGGTGAAGAGTTGAACTTTGTATACTAAAACATCAAGGGGCAAAATGCCCTGCCATTAATTTGAAGTAACAAATTATCAGCTACTTTTCAAAGAAAGGAAACCATAATTCTTCAGACTAAGAATGAATTGTTACATGTTGGGTTGTACATATAAATGTTTCAACAATATTGACAAAAAATTGTGGACTAAATGAAAACATTGTCCTCTTGTGGAAAAATAATTAGCATTTCTAAGGAGTGGAGAATGAACCAACCTAAAAATACAATACATAAAAAACAGAAAACTCCTTATAACTAACCACAATAACAAAATGTTATAAATGTAAGTATTTCTAGCCTCAAATACCAAAGCATATTTAGACAAGATATCGATTCCCTGGATAAGGATCATATTTTATTTGTGTGGAGTGTGTTTATGTGTGTTCTAGTGTGTAGAGACTATATGTATACATGCATATAGACGTGTGAGGAGGACAAAGCTCCATACCAGGTGTCTTTCTGTATTACTTTCAATGTATTATGTCACATTTTGATGTTATATTACAAAAATTACGTAATATGGTATTAAAATAAAACATTTAAGTTTAGTTCTCGAAGTTTTCTGAGATTTCAAAAAATTACTGTGGGATTTTTTCAGATTCAAATTAAGCAACTTAATTCTGAACATTATGACTCTAATTTCTTACAATTAGTGATATACTGTAAAATAATTCAGAAAGCAAAATTAAAGCCATGAGCTACATGGATTCTGGTCTTGTCACCCATCAAATAACCTTAAGTTTATTTCTGTTTCTCAATTTTTTTGTCTACAGAATGGTTACTAATGAATCTATTAAATTTCTGTTATTTTTTATTATTATGAATTTTTGTTATTTTGTTTTACTTTTACATCTTATCATAGACTGCTTCAAATTTTAAAAAAGGCATAGTATATTAAAAAGCATAGTTGAAAAAGAAACTTCAAAGGCATTCTAACTGTACTTCCTTGACCCAATATCTTAACTGCTAAATGTAAAACCTGATAAACAACATAAAGGATATCAAAAGGAGTAGAGGAGGGGCAGAGGAGGAATTAAAGATGAAAATTGAAATTTTTCCCATACCAATCAAAATATTATTGGTTAATTTTTTATTTTATTTTTAGAGACTATAATATAATTATATGATTTCTCCCTTTCATTTCATCCCCTTTACCATTCCATATACCCTCCTTCCTCTCAAAACTATAATTAGGCATAAATTTTCCTCAAAGTAGATTTGAGAACCACATTAACAGGTGACAGGCTTGTTCCTAGAGTCATATAGTACTCTTTGTATTTCACACACCCCATTATAAACTACATAAATGCCCTTCTTGAGGTAAAAGTTTTTAAAATATCTTCATTAATATGCATTTATTTAAGAGATTATCAATTTTAGAAGCTCATGCCCATCCACTTAGTTCAACATATCACAGGAGGCTGTAACCACCATTTAGTGAGAATGGTAAGAGGTTCCCAGATAGAAAGAAGAGCAGCTGAATGAAAACCAGACAGATAATCAAACCTAAGAGAAAGATTCTGAGTCTGAAGGGACCTCTGAAGAGCCCGCATTTTAATCCCTGGAATATGCTCAACAGTCTATCTGAACTCTTCATAGTTAACAATTTCAGTTTGAGTAGCTCATATTTCCTTTAAGGATAAGCCACTGCATAGTCTTCCTTTCATTCTTAAAGTAAATGGACTAATGTGTCTTAAAATAATTCCGTCTATACAGATAATTATACAGCCATGCTAAAAAACGGCACATTTGGAAAAGCCTTCCTTTTTTTTTTAGTTCAGTCAAGCTTAAGTATAAGAATATGTAATAATATAGCATAAAAGATCTTTTACCTTCCATTTGAAAGATAATACATATTAGCTTATTTTTCTATTTAGTTTATTCTCTTAAGATATCTGCTATTACTTGAGGAAGGAATTGTTAGCTCCTAGCAACAAGACTATGGTTAGCTTGTTGTTCACACCAGCAAGAAAAAAATGGCCTTGAAATTCAGATCCTACTTGAAAGGAGGAAAATATTTTCTCTAATGAAAAATAGAAAGAAGAGTGCTTCTGGAGCAAATGGCTCATAAATGATTGCTTTATTTCTATTTAAATAATTATTAATTCATTGTTTTGCTATTTATTCTATTGATGTCTCAGAAAGATTTAAAGAGCATTATTAGTTTCTGCCATTTCACTAAAATGTAGGACTCTAGTATAACTAGCACACAGAAACTTCCAAAGAAGATATTACAAATATTTCAGAATTACACTGCATGACCATTACACAGGATCTGTTTCTTAATTTAAGAAGTCAGTATGTTATTATAGCAGTGCACTGTATCTTTGGGGAATTTGCTTTTTTTAATGTAGTTGGCGGCTACCAAATCCTGTAAAGACCACATTTCCCCTTATGTCCATTGTTAAGTATAATGTTCCTTCCTTCCTAGCTGAGTACTAATCGTGTAGTTTTTTTTTTTTTTATATCCTAAAATATGATGGTCAAACTAGTTTTCTACAAATCGAGGTATTCCTGGCATAGTGTACTCTGCCTCATTCTGCATACAATTTTTAAAAATTTTCTTACCAAGTCCAGAGCTTTCATCCTTTCTTTCAAAGAAGCATTTCACATGTTTGCTTTGGAATATTTTAACTCAGGTATTATTGCTTTGAACCTTGAATCTTTTATTTAAAACGTGTAACTTAACATAAATATAAACACGGCAGTGTCCTGGCAGTGAGTCTGATAATCGTGTGAGCTACTAACAGGAGGTTAAGGAAAAACAAAATACGCTTGTTCTGCTTAAGGAACGTAGCAATAAAATGACTCCTAATGACATTCTGCTATAACCTTTGAAAATTTTTCCATATATTTCAGGACGTAAGAGTCAAGAAGTTTTACTTAAATACTTAAGGAAAAATTTCACTTATTTTTTGGTACTCAAAGTAATTGAACTCTGGTCACCCCATTTTGTGACTAAATATTTGGTAGTCCCTTAGAATCTCACTAGATTTGCATGCCTCTAAATTACATTCATTGTCCTTTGAAATTTGAACAGAATTGAAAACAACATTCTATATTTCTCTGAGAAATGTCTTCAAGTTTTGAATGTATGGTTTACGAAACAGTTCAATGAGCCTGGGAATACATTTCAGTGGTAAGAGTTTTGGATGTACAAAGCCTGAGTTAAACCCTAAACACTGGGAAAAAAACAAACAAAAGTTAAATCATCAATGCTCCTCTACATACTCAAATTTAAGATGAATACAAGGGAGTTAATTTTGATCCTCCAATTTCTTAGGATATATTTTTATAAACTAAGCAAATTCCAAAAGTTTTCTTATAAGTATCTAATAGTAGTCATTCATAAGGGCCCATGAAAGAGTGCCAATGGCATGATAATGTAACTCATTATATATCTAAATTTCTATACTAGATTTTAAAACAAACTGTACCAATTTTGAACAAATATTTGTTTTGTCTTAGTAACTTCTAAATATTATTAAACATTTCTTCAAAGACTATTACATAGTGGTCTATCATTATATTCTTTACAAAAAGTAAAATTTTGTCACTGTTGAAAATATAATTCAATCATATTTATGCAAAATATTTTTCATAATATTAAATTAAATGTACATTGGATATGTAATTAATAACATGAATGATATTGATACTAATAAAGACAAAACACATTTAAGAGTGCACATGTACAATAAATTCATTATGTTCTTATATATCTGTAGTGATTACTAACAGAAATTGAATAGTTTGAGCACCATTAACCTACCAAAACACTGATGTCTCTATTTGGCATATGTCATATTTTGAAAGAAAATGACCCCCAAAGAAAGTGGTTCTATTTGGATGTGTGGCCTTGTTGGAATAGGTTTGGCCTTGTTGGAGTAGGTGTGGTATTGTTGGAGGAAGTGCGTCACTGTGGAGGTAGGCTTTGATGTCTCATATATGCTCAAGATACCACCCAGTATCTCACTTCACTTACTGTCGCCTGCCTATCAAGATGTTGGGCTCTCAACTCCAGCACCATGTCTGCGTGCATGCCACCATGTTGCACCATGATGATAACAGACTAATGTTCTTAAAATATAAGCCACCCCAATTATATGTCTTTCCTTTATAAGAGTTGCTGTGTCTCTTCATAGCAACAGAAACCCTAACTATGACAGCATAGATGCTTGTACCTGTTTTTGAACTTGCATTTAAAATTCTCTGTGTATTACCATATTTTGTTATAAGAATTCTATTGAGGATTATTGTTATCTGCATCAATGGATTGTGTTTGGAGGGATTTTTCTAATTATCTCCTATATTTTATTAATCTGGTAGGTGAAGGTATAAATTATTCCTGAATCTTTCTGTATACAAACTGTGTAAATACATTTGTAAGGCCTGAAGGTGGCTTTTTTTTTTCGTGTGAATTATCATGCCACATTTGTACTTTACAAAGCCATCTTTCCCTTAGGTACATATTTTAAAAAGCTAGTTTTAAGAAATTTTGGCTGGTGCCAACTTCCAAGTAATGGGCTGTAGTTCAGGGGACTAAGTTACCGTTACATTTCAAAGATGAAAGTTGGTGTACATTAAAGAATAAAGCTCACATGACCTGGTAGCTCCTTTTTTGAAATGGGAGCCAACTCACCTGTTATATTTAATTGCTTTATGCACAGACTTATATCTCGTTCAGAAATGAAAATATACATGGTGTGGATTATCTCAATACATTTCTCTTCGGGTGTATTCAAATAAAATTCATTGTTATGAACCCTTATGAACAAGGAAGCAGATTGAAAATAAAACGATCTGAATAATGGAATCATAAAGTTGCTATGGGTGGAAAGAGCTTCCTTGAAAATGTATTTTATTCCCATGAATTGAAGTGGGTGTATTTAATCTTTCCCTTACCATCTATAATACAAAGAAATATGAAGCCTCAAACAGCTCCTCACAGGCTCTTGAAATCACTTAAGTAATACCGGTTTTCTTTGCTTAATATTCTCTTTCATTCCTTTCTCCTTCTTCCTTCTCTCCTTCCCTCCCTCTCATTTCTTCCTTCCTTTCTTCGTGACTGGTCTCTGATCCAGTGAGTCCCATATTTGCATATTTTGACATAATTGGTGCCTGGGAAGAAGAGAAAAGCTAGCTTAAAACATTAACAGACTGAAACTAGAATCGGAACGAGAACTGGTAGATCTTGCTTCAAATTTTCATCTGGGTACTTGCCAGCTCAATGCATTTGGAATGATACTTTAACCTTAATGATACTTAGATTTCCTCACTGCAGGATTATGTGAAAGGATAAGGTGTAATACATAAAGAACATCTATGATGTTACCAACTGAAGAAAATTAGAAGTTACTGTTAAGGAGAAATATGTAAACACTTTAAAAATACCTTGATCAGAAATACCGTAATTGGCTAATGATGCACGTTTATGGAATGCTCTTATAAGAAGCATCCATATTTCACCAAAAGAATCATTCTGTTCGTGCTAATGCTTTGCTGTCACTTTTGGTTAGTGGTTTGGTTTAGTTGGTTTTAGAAAGGGCATGTGCTTCATCAGACAGCATAGCACAATGTGGCACAGGCTGGTCAGGAAATTACTCTACAGGCCCTGCTCTTCTTGAAATCCCAGGGATCCTCCTAAGTACTACTAATAAGTACTACTATGATGTACTATGACTACAGATGACAGCCACTTTAACCAGCTGATTTTTTCATAACTAAGATGGCTCCAGAAGAATCAAAGCTTATAAGATAGCCTCATTTGGAGTTGAATCCTCAACAAGGCAAAGCTCTGTTTCTCAAGGGTAGTTCACAACACAAAAATTATCAGTTTTCTCCAACATCTCACCTTTGAAATGATAAAAGTCAATGAGGCTAAAAGAGAGTGGTCTCAAAAATGCCTTCTGGAATGTACAATAACAAGCCAGTGGCTATGTAGCATTGATGTGGTCAGCTGAACCACAGGGTTCACATAATTCCATATAATACAGCTTGCAGTGAAGAAATGGCCCAGCCTTCCTGTTCACAAACTGTGCTGTAGGCTAAAGCATGTGGATTTAATCAGTCCTGCAGAGTGATGACTCTGGAAACTGATCCTACCATTATTTGTGTGGCCAAAGATACATATTCAAATGGTACTTTTGCTTTACTCAGAGAAGGTGGGTTTTGTATGTGTTTCCTCATGGAGGAAACTAATTATTATTTCTTTCTCAGTGAGCAGCTAACAAATATTTTATACCTATGCTTACTGCTGAGAGTGTCTCAGTGTAGCTGTTGTAATTGGCTTTACTTTCTAATGTACTTAATATTCAGGCCAGAAGCTGTTTGATCCTAGAGTTATCTGTCTATAGCATTTGCCTACCCACTCAGCACATTTGCTCCATCTATGATTCCTCACACAAAAGAAGGCCTTCCAAGCATAGTCACACCAATATTATAGGTAGTTCTCTGGCATATGGTCCATATTGATTCAGGAAAGTGTTCTTCCTGGTTAGGGATAAGCACTGGAATATTCTCACAATTCTTCTGGTACAATTAAGCCTATGCAATGAGTAGTCATGATTTTCCCAGTGACTGCTATTGGACTACTACCTCCAGATAGAATAAACCAGTCCAGTAACACTTCTATGAGAATTCTTCAATCCTGGGTCTTAATTACAGATCATAAAATACTAAAAGAATCTATGAAATAATATGGTTTTTTGCAGAGTTATACTACATGTGGGGAATACTGTTCCTACTAGAAACCACAGGTCATTAAATAAAAAGCCCAGTTTGTGTGGTATTGTAAAGCCCCCATGAGTTGCCAGCCACGGAAATACAAGAGGTCCACAATAATACAGGCTATTGTCATTGCTTATGGTTGTCCACCAGAATTCAACAGTAGGAGCCTATTGCTCAAGACACGTTATGCCTTGACACAATATGGATAAATGAAGCTACAACTGATCTGAAAGCTTCCTCTGTTCTCTCTGGTTTTTATAATGTTAAAAGGTGCTATGTAAGCTTCTGAGAGGAAAAAGTCATTAACAGTCTCATTAGGCTACAGTTACGACTGGCATGGAAAGTAGTACCCATGAGTGCAATAGTGGTATGAACATTATGGGACCAACCAACAACTTTCTGATTGGATTTGAGACCTGCTCTACAGGAGATGACTAAAGCCTTTTCAATGATTACCTTTATATACCCACAAATTAATGCAACTATCCATTTTTACGAGAAAGATAACTTTATACAGTAAATGGCAGCTAATACAAACACTTACAAAGTAGTCAAATTGTAAAGAATAAGCTACTATGGATATCTGGACCCTAAACAGGATTATTACATTACAGAGAGAGAGAGAGAGAGAGAGAGAGAGAGAGAGAGAGAGAGAGAGAGAGAGAGAGCCCACAATTCACAGCTTAGCTCAAGCAACCCCAACTACAATAAGAATCTGCTAGATATGCACTAGTGGAATACTGGCACAATTGTTATAGGTATAACCAACCACTTTCTGATTGGATTTAAGCTTTGTTCCATGAGGTAAAAATCTAAACCTGGTATAGTTACTGGAAATAAGAGCCAAGACCAGTAACTGACCATAGGCACTAGGGCAGAATTTACTATTACTCTACAAGTGGACAACAGAATTAAACTGGTTCCTACGGACTTCTTACTATCTCTTCCACTTCATCAGAAAGTTGTTTGTTGTTTGATTGGTTTCAGGTTTGGGGTTTTATTTTCCCCAATAGAAAAAGAAACTGAGGGGCCTACCTACAACTGATAAAGGTGCAGAGAACAGGAGATGGTAGAGCACTCAGCCATCAATGGGGCATCTTTATCACACTCAGAAAGATAAGAATGAAAATACAAAGTTAGGAAGGTATGGAGTCCTGAGTGGTCCCGCTAGAAGACTGCAAAGGAGTGTGGAGCAGTAGACCACACATGACTAAAATTCAGTGTAGGAAATTCTAAATAATTAATAAAATATTGTAAATTAAAAACATTTTAATACAATATGCAATCTAAGTTAATTTACAAAAAGTTAAGATATAGATCACTTACAGATGTCTAAATGAACACCGAAGCTGATTCTAGTGAGTTTTATTTTCACTTGAAATATATATGTTCATATAGGAATAAATAAAAAGTATGGTTTAGATAGCTTCCAATCTATCCTTTCTAGTAACTAAAATTCATGTTTATCTGAAAATCATTGCTCTCTTTCAGATAGTCTTAACTTGATTTCTTTTTCTACTTCTATTATGCTTCACGCCCTTTATCTTCTGCTTTGGTGTCTAAGGACTAAGACAATTTGCACAATGTCCATTCTACATATCAAGTTGAGAGAAATTTAATTTGATTAACAGATTTCATATTTGATTAAAAATATTTTACAGTCCCCTGTGTTATTCTACAAATGAAGCATTATCTATAAAATTTATGTCCCTTTAATTAGCTAATCCAAATTTATTTCCTTGCAGTATTCCCAAATATTTCTGAAATTCCTCAATAAGGACTTTTAATTGGATCATGCATGTTCCAATGACACCCATTTTATGCTATTCTTTTGAACTCTTCCACTGAATTCCCAGTTTGCCCACTCAGACATATCTACAAATGGTAACTACCCATCTAACAGTTAAGAATTTTTTTGTTGAGTTGCATGTCCCACGAGGATACTGTCTTTGTGGTAATTGGATAGGTTGGTAGCAGAGTCAAAATAATTGTGTCCCTTTTCAAGCTCACTCCCTCAGGGCATTCACAATACCATGCCCTGTGTGATATACAGAAGATAGAGAAAGAGAGAAAATAAAGCAAGCTCCTCTATGGGGTTAGATCATAGATGCACCATTCTGGCAGATGTCTATTATATGTGCGGAATTAATCTTGGTTTTGAACAGAAAGAAGACCCTATTACCTCAATAAATGCTTCATTGAATATTCCCCCGAGTCATTGAAAATTATTTCAAAAAATATTAACTGGAAAAAAATTGGGCTCTGGTTGCAAGCCTAGATTTGACTTTGTCTCTAAAACTTGACATCAGATTCACTTATTTTCACCTCTCTATGACTCAGTTGCTTCATCAGCATGGGAATAAAAAAGTGTCACATCTTTGACTTCTAGCTAAGATCCAGTGAAAAATAACTACTCTTTCTACATCAGAGGATTTGGATGTAAGACTCTTGCAAAGATCTTAAGAGTTTTCCCAACTAGTCAAGAAGAAACAAGAAGCCACTTTTATTATCTCCATTGTGCACTCAACTTGTTTGATGTATAGAGTTGTGTCTGATCAATGGTGAGTACACAGTGGATTTTGAGTTGACCTTTAGCTCTGTGTAGTTTTTTGAAGGCTAAATGTTCTTATCTCTATCTACACTGAAATCTCAGACATAACAAAGTCTAAACCCAAACTGATGTTTACACCAATATTTCAAGTCTTATTCATGCCCATAGCTATGGAGCAGATGCGTAGGCTACATTCATGCAACTAAAAACAGAATTGAGTTCCCTTAAGTGTTACCTCCAAATGACTGAAAATATTTTACAAAACAGGTTGCATGGAAGGCACTGATAGTGAAATGATATCACAGAAGAAAGTGAAGGACAAGTTACTCATGCATATGTGTCGTGCCCTTCTACATAAAGCTCCCCAACATGGAACTTACATCATACCAACACGTAGTTCACATCTCCTGCAAGAATTTCATCCCATATACACAGATGTATTCATTCATCTCACTTCTCTGTCATGAGTTTGCTAATTCAGGACCAGCTACTAACTTTCATGATGACATAGATACTGGCCAAAGCTCAAAATTATCAAGATAGTAAACAAACCAGGCAGAAAGCTTATTTTTTAAGTCAAATAGAAGGAATAATTTGTGAATATATGCATAAAACGAACAAATGAAGTAGAAAATACCAGAGAATAAGTATGGCGATTTTTTTCCCCCACTACTCTTCATCTGTCCTTTCTAGTTCCCTGGATTATGTAGGTACTCAAAGTGCTGTGGAATGTCCTGTATGCTGTGAATATATGTTGCTATGACTGATTGATAAATAAAATGCTGATTTGGCTAGTAGCCAGGCAGGAAGGATTATGGGAGTTGGAAGGCTGAGGCAGAGAGACATTGCCAGCCGCCACAATGAGGAGCAGGATGTAAAGTACCGGTAAGCCACAAGCCATGTGGCAAAGTATAGATTAATAGAAATGGGTTAATTTAAGATATAAGAACTAGATAGCAAGAAACCTCAGCCATTAGTACAAACAGTTTAAATAATATAAGCATCTGTGTGTTTATGTGAGTCTGTGGTGGCTGCTGGCCCAGGCAGGAATGGTGATAACTCCAGCTACAGTTAAGCAAACAAATCCGTGGTTTTGACACTGATATAGCACTCTGGAAATAAATGTGACTGTTCCTTAAAAAGATAGAATTCAATCTACCTTATGAACCAGCTATACCAGACCAAAATGTACAAAGTGACTACATCATTTTGCATTACTACCAACAGGGCTGTGTGTTCCCCAGTTCCCCACAGTCTCACTAGCTTTTATTTTCTTAGTTTTAGTTATTCTGAATGTATGTGGTAGTTTGAATAAGAATGATCCCCATAGGCACATGTATTTGAATGTTTAGCCATCAGGAAGTGGCACTATTTGAGAAGAATTAGGAGGTATGGCCTTGATGGAGGATGTATATGACTGGGAGTGGGCTTTGTGGTTTCAAAAGCCCTTGCCAGACCCAGTTCCCTCTCTCTCCCTGCTATTTGTGAATGGTGATGTAGAACTCTCAGCTCTTCTCCATCACCATGTCTGCCTTCATGCCACCTTAATCTCTGCTATGATAAAATTGTAACTATAAGCAAGCCCCTAGTGAAATCTTTTCTTTGATGAGAGCTTCCTTGGTTATGGTGTCTTTTCATTGCAATAGAACAGTGACTAAGATAAAATCTGAGGATAGTTTTAATTTGTATTTCTATGATGGCTAAGGATGGTGAATACTTAAAAAAATATTTTGTAGCCATTTTCTTTTCACTTTCTATGAAAAAATGTGGTGGTAAAAGGAAAACAGGAAATAAGGGATTTAATGTAAGGTACTGGGTCTCTTAATATACTTAAAACCAATGATGGATTTTTTGGGGGAATTTATTTATTTATTTATTTTATTTCCAATGCACATTTTTGTGGTGATATGTTTTTGTGCTCTAACAAATAAAGCTTGCCTGAATACCAGAATGTGGAGCTAGCCACTAGTTAACCATAAGGGCCAGGCAGTGGTGGCATACACCTTTAATCTCAGTACTTGGGAGTCACACACTTTTAATTCCCACACTAGGAAGGTGGGGACAGGAAGTGATATGGGCTGGGCAGAGAGAGGAATATAAGGCGGGAGGAGACAGGAGCTCAGCTCCCTTCTCCATCCAAGAAGTTGTGGAGGTAAGTGATGAGTTAGGATAGCTCCTTTACTTCTGTCATCTTTCAGCATTTACCCTGATATCTGACTCTGGGTTTTTATTATTAAGACCAATTAGGATTCATGCTACACATTTTATTACATTTTCTCCTTTTATTAAAAATAGATTCATTTCTCATACAGCATATCCTGATTACAGTTTCCCCTCCCAGTTCCTGCAACCTCTTCTCCATTCCGGTCCACTGCCTTTCCATCTCTCCTTAGAAAAGAACAGGCTTCTAAGAGATGACATCCAAACACGACAAAATAAAATATAATATAATAAAACAAAAACTATCACATTGCAGTCGGACAAAGCAAACCAACAGAAGGAAAAGAGGCTTCAAGAGAAGACAGAAGAATCAGAGATCTACTCATTCACACTCTCACGAATTTCATGAAAATACTAAACTGAAAACTACACTCTATACACAGAGGACATGGTGCAGACCCATTCTATCCCTGTGAATGCAGCTTCAGTCACTGTGAGTTCATATGAGCTTTGCTCAGGAAGTTTTAAGAGGTGAGATTTTTGTCATGATAACCTGTGCGGAGCACAAGGATTGTGGAAATAAAGAGCAGAAATTATAGTCAGCACAAGATTCCTGATACTTCCCAATACAGAGAAGAGTTCAGTGTGTGTTTTGAAGATAAGACTGGTTGAGAAGTAGAGGGTGCTGTTAATGTTTGGCTGGAGTACTATGGGAACATTCAGGCCCTTTACAAGGATGAGTTCTGCCTGGCTGCAGAAGGGCATGCTGTTGCATAGAGTCTCATTTCAAAGCTAAGGGACTTCCTTCCACGTGAGCAACTCTTCTTCCTATTCTAGCCCCACCCCTACTATTTATGGAAGAGGCTTGACTCTCCTGATTGTTAACATCAGGAGATGCTCAATGTGTGTAGTTAGCAGCCCCTAGCCTGCTGTCTATGTCTGCTTGGCTTGAGAAAGGATGCTCTCTCTGCTGCTCAGGGATGTGTTTAAGGGAAATACAGGTGGGGCTTGGGTCAGGTGATTCCAGCTCAGACTGGGAGCAGATATATCAAAGAAATCTCACTGGGACATTACAAGTAAGCCATGTCCTTCCATCTAGATTCGATCAGCAATAAAGCTGGCATTTGTAGCTTCAATTATCTGCGTCTAGCATCTCTCTTTCAACTGAATTAGGACTCATGACAATCTGTAAAGGAAAGTCAAGAAGCAAGAATTTTGCCTGGGCTTCAGAGACAGCTGGGTATTTCAAGTAGGCACATAGGGATCATATTGAATTCAGGGTATAGATTAGAAATAAACAAGATAATAATTATTCATATATTAAAATGTAAATAATGTGCCATTATTATATAAAATATATTTCATAGATATTTGGCATAAAGAAAATAGATTATAGCAACAATGGTTAATAGAACTGTACTTCTTTTCTGAACAAGATTAGATTCTGCAAACTGGATTAGTATCACCAGCCCCAAATCAAGATCTCTCTGAGTCATGCTACCCTAGCAGACCTTCTGGGGTACTTCATGAGAGACTCTCCACCAGCAATTCATCCTGGCTTGCTTAGGGCAACTGATTTGATACAGATAGAATTCAATTAAAATCCCACACACTTTACCTCTGACTCATCTAAGGTGCTCATTGTCATAGTAATTGAAGACATCTGTCCTACTGAACAATGCAGGAACAAGCTTGTGCAGCTCAATCCCCCAATGATTAAATTATTGCCTCCTGTCAAATTGAGCTGAGGATGAAGGATGGAGACAGAGTCAAATGTATTTATAATAAATGTTTAAGCATGCTCTCAATGGTCCCTGTTGCCATTATTATTTATTTTATTTTATTTTATTTTACAATAAAATTTAATTCTACATATCAGCCATGGATTCCCTTGTTCTCCCCCCTCCCGGGTCCCTTCCCTTCCCCCCAGCACAACCCCCATTCCCATCTCATCCATGGCAAAGACTCCCCCGCGGATTGAGATCAACCTGGTAGACTCCCAGCAATAGCAGATGAGTGGCCTGAACTGGCCATCTCCAGTGCCAGTGACCAGATTGGTGCCTGTCCCAATTGTCATCAGAAAGGTGTCATCCAGCCACTGACAGAGGCAGATGTGGAGACACACAGCCAAACACTAGACAGCATTTGGGAATCCTGCAGAGAAGGAAGAAAGGGAGGAGGAGAAAGAATTGCAGGAGCCGGAGGGGTGAAAGACACCAAAAGAAAACTTACAGTATCCACCAATCTGGGCTCACAGAGGCTGAATCAACATCTGGGAGCCTGTATGATACTAACTCTCATACAGGATCTGCATACATGTGACGGTTGGGTAGCTTGGTCCTCTTGTGGGACTTCTAACAGCGGGAATAGGGTCTATCGCAGACTCCTTTACTGTCTTTTGAGATCTTACTCCTCTTACTGGGTCTCCTTGCCCAGCTTTAATACACGAGGTGGTGCTTAGTCTAACTGCCACTTGATATGCCATGTTTTATTGATACTCATGGGAGACCTGTCCTTTCCTGGATAGAGACAGAAGAGGAGCTCGGGGAGGCAGGGAGGAGGAGGAGGGAATGGAAAGGAAGAGTGGGGAGAGGCTGCAGCTGGGATATAAAATAGATGAATAGAAAAATCAAAATTAAAAAAAAAAAGATTTGTCCCCAAATCCTCTTTTCACAGCTGAAACATCTTTCCATCTTGGCAAATGACTGTTTGTTGTTACTCCTTTGGTAATTGTTAGTGCTGTTCTGACACTAGACAGGCATTTCTATGTATCGGGAGATGTTCTGACACATACTCTCAATGCCCCTTGCTTTTGTCATTAGTTTTATTAAAATATGTCCATTGTCCATTACCAGAAAACATTAACTTTAACATCTGAAGATATCTCATTTAAACTCTATTACTGTGCATGAATGGATGACATTAAATAAGATGATTGACATGCAGAATTCGAACAAAATGGGTTATAATTTATTTTAATTACTAAGTTCTACTCTTTTCATTAAAGTCAGTATTCTGTCAAGTTCTTAGCTAATATATCTTAATAGACAATGTAGCTGAGACAGGTCTACTTCAATCATGAGAACTGCATATAATATCATTGTTTCAGATATGAAAAGTCCCACAAAACTCTCATGTGTTGATAGCTACCCCCCGCCCCAGTTTATAGTGCTATGGAAAGGTGATAGGATCTAGAGGTACCAACTTCATTAGCGGGATAATGTATTCTGAGTTCTTACTAAACAAGGCATTATGAGTTGATACTGGGCAGGGGCAAGAGGTGAGGAGGGTGTCCCTTTGAAGGTGATATCTTGGTTCTGGCTTCTTGTTTGTACCCTGGTCCTGTTTGTGTCTCTTCTCCTAGTTGCCATGAGGAAATCATCTTCATTACACCACATCCTGTTCACCAGCATTTTCTGCCTCACTTCACACCCAAGAAATAGGTCTAACCATACTCTGAATAATCTGAAATCAATTTTAAGTAAATAATTCCTCTTTCGACTTATTCCTCCCAAATACTATGTCATAGTGGTGAGCTCCAGCTAATATATCCCAGCAATTCTGTGACTTAAAGTTTTATCTTTTCATCTCCTTCTGTCTCTATAACCTTTCCAAGAAAGGTGACCCTGATTTACAGAAACATGACAATGAAATGAAAATGGAAACTTGTATACAAATTAAATTTATATCTTAGTCTTTACAAAAATACCATATTCTGGCTCTGGGAGCATAGTACATGGTTTCACAATGAGATAGACTCAAAACTTTTAAATCTGGTCAACACAACATTGGAAATTCTATCATTTTCAGTGTCTTTCCATTTTACTAAGACAGAAATACACTTAAATATTAAATGACATTACGAATGACTCAGTCAGAAAATTGTTAAGAATAAAATATAAAGAAATTTACATTTAATGCTGTTTCTGAAATTTACTAAGAGATTTCATAAGTAGACCATATTTTAACTTATTTTCACATAGGATCAGTGTGTCAAATAACAAGAGGCAGAAGTATAGAAATGATAACAGTAATAACCTCCATTGACATAGTTTCTTAAAATTACAAAACACGTTTTAATGTATGTTACTTGACATCCAAAAACTTTGCACAAGTGTTTTTACTTCCCACATTTTATCCAGGAACAATATAAGGATCCTCCTTCAAGCATCTTATGGATCACAACCCTCATGTAGTAAAGTCATACGTTCTGACAGAAGTCATACGCTAGCCAAGTAGATAAGATTTATTAGCTGTACAGTAAATGGCCCATGACTACTGTGAGCATTCTTTCAACCAATAAGATAACTATTCAGTCAGCTATCATATTTTCTTTTTTCCCCCCAGAACACAGTAACAGCTATTTCTTCCTGCAACCGTCATCTGTTTCTAGCTGTCATCTGTTTCTAGTTTACAAGTTGCAAAACCACATAAACAAGTTTGCTGAAATTGGACCTGAAATAGGACAAGTAGCATGAGATGGGGTTTTCTTTATAATATTCATCAAGTTCATAAACTTTGTACACAAGTCAAAGACTTATTAAAATGAATCAAAAGTTTTCCACAGCAACATCCTGGTGAGTGACAAGTTTAAAACAGATTATTGTTACACCTGGTCCCCAAGCAGTTGACCTGTGAGTATATTTACATGTGCCTACAAGGTGATAATAGGTATTCACCCGTACATGGAACACATGTGAACACACATGAACACAACACACACACACACACACACACACACACACACACACACACACACACACACACACACACACACACACACACCACCTTCTGCCTGAAAGGACAATGAATGAATACATGATTGCTTTGTTTATTTGTGTTTACCGCCACTATCCAAAGTAGGAATCTCACACCAAAGCCAGTGTGTGAGTTGTTTGCTAGCAATCAAAAGCTTGAAATTAATGGTGCTGTGAAACATTGTTATCAATTTCACAGTGATGCAACCTTTTAATAATATTTAGAGAAGTGTTTAAATGCAACAGATTAATATTTTTAAATACTTCCCTGTGATTGGGATAAGTATTATTAATGTCAAATGACATTAATATTGACTTATCTATGGAGTACTTAATAGGAGAAAGCTTACTTGACAAACTCATCTGTATTTTGAGGCCATCAGGGAGGAAAATAAATGCCAATAACCTGTTTCAGTCCTTACTTCCATTGACACAAATTTTGTTCAGATTTTTGGCATTGAGAAAATTTCTCAGTGACGTTGAGAAGTCATTTATTTTCAAGGTAGAGAATTTAACATTCTGGCATAAAAATCAGGATCAAATATACTTAAGTCTAGTGAGAGTACTATAAAGAGAGCATTGAAAGAGTAACTTAAATATCACAAGAAAAATCTAGGACTTTGCAAATCAAAAGTCATCGTCTCATTAATCCACAGTAGCTTTTTTGCTGGCATATTGATTGGATCTCAAGTCTATTTAACAGAAGTTCCAAGAATGGATATATAAGTGAATATAACTTGGTACCAATAGGAAATATATATCTTTTACAATTTGTTTAGTGAAGCATAAATTTAGGAATATTTAATGAGATTTCAGACCTTATTTATGAATCTAAAAGTATGGAAAACAGAAAAATTTAGTTCCATAAATCTTACACTCTGTTAACAGAAGTGGTGAACATAATTAAGAGGGATATTAAAAATGAATTATGTGATATAGTAGAAGGTGAAAAATTCTACAGATAAATGAATACTTCAAGTAGGGTAATTAGCACCAGTTACCCTGTATGTAGAATGTTATCTGGGGCATTGGGGCAGGTGGTCAAAGCCCTTAACATCAAAAGAAGTGGTATCAATGAAGTATTTGGGAAGCTCTTGAGGCATGATTGAGTTTCCAAGCAAACGCTTGAACAAGACCTGAGCAAAAGGTTGGGACAAGATAGCAATGCAATAATACTTGCTAGAATCCATTGAATAATAATAACAATAATAATAATATCATCTAGATTCAACTGAATGTTTACCTGAGAGAAATTCATATTTTCATGATTATATTTTGCCCAAGATATTTTTTCTAAATTTATTAGTATAAGAACAAATTCTGAGCCTCCTCTAAGAACTTTCACATTAAATTCAAAATAAATATAAGCAGCCAATATATAATATGACCTTTATTGTATCTGCTAAAAATTCTCTCTTCTTTTTAAAGAAATACTGTATATGTGTTATATAATATATTGTTACATTTATTATATATATTATATTACTTGGGTATTATATATATATATATATATATATATATATATATATATATATATATATATATATATATATAAATTTTACATATTTGTATGTATGTGTAGGTTTTTTCCCTAATTGAGCCATGAGCGATACATGGATTTCATAATTTTATCTTGAGGATAATTAGATCTTCATCTCTTTTTTTTTTCTTCTTCCATCTACAGCTATATAGAGCATGAAAAAATGGAAAATAGAACCTTTCTCACCAGGTGTTTTTTTCTTGTGCTAGCTGGGAAGACTCCTAACAGCAGGAGCAGATGTGTCTCTGACTCTTTTGCCTTCTTTTGGGGCTCTCTTCCTTCAATTGCAATGCCTTGTCTAGATTCAATATGAGGGCTTTTGCCTTGTGTTACTGATTCTTGTTTTGTGGTGTGTGTTTGTGATCTCTTGGAGGCCTGTTCTTTGATCAAGTGAAAGTGAAGAGCAGTGGATCTGGGGGAGAGAAGAGGGGAAGGGGAGGCTATGGTCAGGATGTATTGTTCAAGAAGAATTTATTTTAGATAGATAGATAGATAGATAGATAGATAGATACATACATACATACATACATACATACATACATATATACATACATAGATGATAGATACCACAGGTGGAGGTAGAGATCATGTAATCATCAAAGGCTTCTTCATTTGAAATCTTGTTCTTCTACGGTTTTCATAGGTTTAAAGACTAACCAATTTAGTATTTTACATTTAGGTTTTGCTATCAAAAACATGTCTTCATTTGCAAGGTAGAAAAATAAAATAGTCCTGAGGCAATTTCAATATTAATTTAAATACTATTCACTTAAATGATATTTAATTCATTGTTTGATGATTTCATACAATGTACCTTGATCATATTCACCACCTCTTCCAACTCCTCCCATATCAACCCACTCTATCACTGTTTACTTTTAAACTTTTAATAATTGTATATAGATCATACAAAGTAAGGGTTTTCATTAGTATTTGAGATAAGAAATCAGTGAGGAAAGTGCAGATAATGCTGTTCCTTTAAAGCTTATTCCACGTGACATCTATAAAAAATACCCTATTTGTAAATATAATTTTTTACAGGCATAATTAAATTTATAATTATCTGTGTTCTTACATATTTTCTCACTTTTTTATTTGTTGTGTGTTAACAGTATGTATTACTTTGTACTTTGAAATATGCTACATATTGTTGACTCTAGTGTATCATGGAGTTTCAAAATGTGTCTCTTCCTAGACAAACAAAAGACATAAAATTTGAATACCAAGTGAAATATTTCTTTGTAGGCCATGGTTCCTGCAAAACAAAGTAGTCTGTTTGTTTGGTTTCTTTCATAATGCAGTGGGTTGTAGTTTGAATAAAAGATGTTCTCCACAGGAACATATGTCTCAATATTTGGTCCCAAGCTAATGGAAGTGTTTTCAAATGTTGCTTAAACTTTAGGAGGTCCATGGATGCAGTGAGCTTCTGGGATTATTCCATGTAGATTGCAGAGTAAAGCTTAGTTTCCTGGTCCATTTAAGATCTCAGACACAGAGATAGAAGGAGGTGAACGGTGTCTGCTGAAACAGCTGTGTCTTGTGGAAACACCTACTACCATGACTTCTCCTCCACAATGGGCTGTGTATCTTAAACTGTGAACCAACTAAACTCTCTTTCCCTTAAGTTGCTTCTTTGGGAGCCCTTAGTCATAGTAACAGAAAAGTACCTACTATAGGATTTGTAGAAATAATTTGGAATTTTCATTATTATACCAAGTTCATTGGAATGACCAAAGTTTTCCATTAGATAGTCTAATAAAGTGGGAAATTCACAGATTACTTGATTTGTCTTCCCAGTATTTCAAAAATGTTTTTGATGTTTCTAGAAAAAATTACCCTATGATAGTAAGGAAATATTTTCTGAATATTCAATAATTTTCTATTTGTTTTCAAGCACTGCCATTTTATAAGAGGAAGAATTTTAAATTTTCAATGATTAGGAGATATTGTTATAACTGTGTAGTGGTTATTTCCCAGAAAGGAAAAGAATAAAAATCACAAATAAAGATTTTAAAAAAGAAGAAAAAGAAATGCAGACAAAATCTGCTATTGTCTATCAACGTAAATCAGGGACCAGTTCAAACAAAAGTACAATGATTTTCATTTCTGTATATTGTCAACAGCGTCATCCCAGCTGTACACGGACACCAGCCGAGCTTGGTGCACAGCTGTGACATAAATGGGAATGGATTGCCAATCAGAGCTTGGCTTGAGAAATTCATTGCCCCAACCATTCCCTAATAAAGCTTCTGTGTCAATCTGCTTCCATTATTGTCTCCTAGATAGGCATAGATCGTACAACTAAAGACATTATAGCATGTCTCCATTAGATTTAGTTAGATATTATTTTAAAATAATAAAGTTAAATAAAGCTCCAGATTCCTTTCAGCTCTCATTGAGACACTATGGGGGTAGACACATGATATAGAGTACAGGAGAACTTTAGAATGACTCCCCTGAGTTTCCCATTCAGTCATCAGAAGTTTTATTGATGGTCACTTTCTTTTAGTTCTTTGGCAGAAGAAATTGGTTTTAAGGGAAAGAGGCAGTCCCCAGTGACAGACTTCAGAGACGAGCATGATTGCCATGATTACTGTTTAAGAATGAAATGAAATCTCATTTCCCTGATGCACATTGTCTGTAAGACATAAAAATGGCCACTTTCAGGAGATTTTAGTTCTCTTTGAAACTCCCTTCCTCCAACAAGAATTGTTATTAAATATGATTTTAACCCTTCACTTGCTGCAGTATGCACCTGCATCATATAATTCTAAGAAGTCCAAAGAAAGGAGCCCCTTCATCTCTCTTCTAGAAAACACTGTTTATGGAGCTTTCCTGTATATACCATGAAAGAACAGCTCCATATTTTATTCTATTTATATAAAAACATATATTCTATTTATATAAAAATTAGATCAAAATTTATATAAATACAAAATTCTATCTTGTTCTAAGCATTTTAGCTAAAATATATTCTCTGTTAAAATCAAAACTTATCTGGGATTAAATTTTAAAAAAAGAATGTTTGAGAACTACCACCTACATGACCGTGGAACTGAACTTTGATGCTCTTGGCATGAGTTGTGGTAAACATAACACATTATGAGTAAATTTTTCCTTTTCAATAATATTCTAAGTTATCTTATAATTCTCATAGTAATATTTGTATTTTAAAATACAGAGAAATCATGGAATAGGAAGTAGCATTTCATAAGTAGATAAAAGGCATTAAAAGATATAAAGTTGAGACTTAAAATATGCCTTACATAAGACAATATCTTCCAATTCCAAATCATTAAGTCCTTTGTCCATGTTTAATTGGCATCCTCATTCTACTTGGGAGCTGAAAAAAATTATGTTTTACTATTATTTATAAGAAAGAAAATAGGAGAGGCAGCATTACCACCACATAATGCTTGAGATGCAGATTATATTAAAGGTCCACACCTGTTTAGTTTTTATTCTGAATTTGGCACCATGCTTAGTATATGATTATCACCATATTTCTTGTACATGAAATCCATGAAAGATGAATTGTTATCACCTGTATGTCACGGTGCAATAAGAAAACACCCAGAATTTTCAGTATCTTGTCCAAAAATATACATCTAGTAAATAAAGTGGGGGCAGTGTTTGAACCTATATGTTTCTTGACTTCAGCATCCACTCTCTTGAACCCTACTCAATAGGACTATAATTGTTTTGTTCTACCTTTGTAAATAACCTTCATTTAACTAGTCAAATACTAAGGACTTAAACACATATATAAATATATTATATATATAATTGCATCAGAATTTAGAAAGAGGCTGTTATAAATGAAAATGTTTGTTTCTGTCCACTGGACTATAACATCTGTACAGCTGTAGTGATATTTTAAAACTCATAGGCTATCTTCATAACTCATCAACTTCATAACAATCATTCTATCCAAATAAATGTGCTTGTTACATAAGTCCATTTGGTGACTTTGGTTCTAGTGGATAAAATGTGAACCTTGTAAATGATGTGACAAATAGCAAATATGATAACCTCAAATGTGGTTCCTTTACAAGAGATTCCTTTCTAGATGCATTGAGCAGGTGGTTTTTCTTTATGTGGTTAGTATTTGAATATCAAACCCAATATTTATTTGACACATTACTAATATCATATCAGGCAGTTTTATATAGGTTTGTAAATCACCCACGCAATCCTATTCATTCAAAATACATAGGAAAAAAATCTTAAAATCATACTTCAAACCCATTCAGAACTCAAACCCATTCAGCCTAATTTTGTAAACAGAGAAGAGCATTTGTCTCCACTTTGATCAGCCAAAGGTCATTCTTCAAAACAAGATATAACTATCTGTTTACAAATGCCTAAACAAATATGGTTGCATGGTACTGTAAAAATTTGTAGATCAAGCCTTGATTTGCAGATAATCTACACACTATGTGTATTCTAATTAAACTTAGGGACAAATGCTATTTCATGAGAGAAAATATTTATTACCTTACTTTAATAATCTTGAAGTTTCTGGAAACCACTTGTTTGGAAGTAATATAGTTGAGATATGATTGAATGGTATTTGAAACTAGAACTTTGCAGACAAAAGTTATATCTGTATGTACATCTATTTGGAATAATTTTGCATCTGGGTCAATTTTCAAATACATATAATTGCTTTTTATACCATGGACTTTTTCTTGGAAAGTGTGTGTGTGCATTTGTGTGTGTATGTGTATGCATGTGTTTGTGTATGTGTGCATATATGTGTGTGCATGCCTGTATGTGTTTATGTATGTGTATGTGTGCATGTGTGTTTGTGTATGTGTGTGTATGTTTATGTGTGTACATGTATGTATGTGTGCATGTATATGTGAACATGCATATATGTGTGTGTTTGTGCATGTGTGCTGGTATATATATATATCTATATCTATATCTATCTATCTATCTATATATATATATATGTATGTATGTTTGTGTTTGTGTGTGTGTGTGTGTGTTTGTTCATACCCATGTAAAATCTTACTGGTAAATTAACTTGAGTTCTACCAATCAAAACAAGGCACCTTTTTGTTGGGTGACAAATGCAAGTTGAAAACAATCCCCCGTGACTCGTTACTTTTTTTCCATTTACTCTATGAGCAAAAAAATTTGTTATTTGAGGACTTAGAAAGCAATCTAGAAATCCCTTGTCCACTGTAGAATAATAACAGAAACACTGAGGCTCATTTTTGTTTTGTTACAAGTTTATCAATTTTTGATTATGCTTTCACTGTTTTGAGCAGCAGCATTTCAAGCCAAAGCCTTTGTAATCTATTTCAACACACCAAAGCTATCATCATGCTCTCTGAAAATAATGGCTTCCACGCGATGGTTATAATAGATCATCCTGAATTAGAAATCCTTTATGTAGTCACTTTCAAAGCAAGCGAGTGATCCAAAATGGAATGCATGGCTCTTTGTTCCATTCATTGTCACACAGTTTCAATTCAAAAATAGTTTTCTAAGTACTAATCCTGTGGCAGGCACTGTTCTTGGTATGAGTGGCAAAAAAAGATCAAAGCCATGGTCTTGGAGCCCATTCTCTTGTTAAGGAGATGGGCATGAAAATAATGACAAGATAGAGTGATGTGTGACAGTATCAGTGTTATCCACAAGGCATGGAAACAGCACAGGTGTTTCAGTAGCCCCCATGAGGGAATCAAAATCAGAGAAAATATATAAAACAGTTATTTAGGAGAGATTCTGAAGGTTGAATAAGAGTTTTCTTAACACCAAACATATTATTTTTCCTTTATCTATTATTTGAGTTCCATCTTCAGCTAATATACAGTGAAAGTGTTTCTACCCTTATACTTATAAGTGGTAAAATAATACTTATATATATATATAAAATACAGTATATATAAAATAATACTAATATATATATATATATATATATATATATATATATAAATTTTCCTTGATCAATAAAGTGATTTTAAAATAATGCTGTGATACTTTTAAAAGCATTATAAGATTCTAAATTTTTATGGTAATGGATCAAAACTTTTCGAGATAAATCTTCATCTAAATGAGTAGACTTTAGCTGTTCAAAGTGCCTAGATGATTAAAAGAAATACTAAGGGATGTAAAGCCTGAGCAAAGTGAAAGATCGATATCGTCTGATATGCTGACCTCCCTCGTCTCTCCTACATTAAACATTTATTGAGTAACTGCCATATTCAAGGAATCATCCCAAGCTCATAGAATCTCGAGGTAAAGAGGGGGCTTCCTTTATCTGAGAGCTTACTGTGTGGACAGGATGAGAACTTTTGTAGAAGTGAGGATGTGAGGACAAGGTCTCAGCTGAAAACCTCACAGAGTCAGGAGGGATGCTACCAAAGCAATGGAGAGCCACACAAGGCTTGCCAGAGGGAAGGCTATCGAGGGAAGGATCAAGGAAGAAATCAGACTGGAGAATTTCAGGAACGTCTACCTGCTGACGCCAGGATAGAACCCATTAGACAATAATATAAAGAGACATATTCCCTGGATCATCATTTGGGAAACAAATTCACATTTCATTTTAGATCATCCAAATTTATCACCTCCAGTCCATGTTTTATTTAAGGGTATGAGTTATGTCATGTAGGACACCCTGCTAGAAAGGACATTCTTAAATTCAACCTGTTTGAATGTATCTTTATTCTAGACAGCATATTGTTCTTCATTCTCAATGCATGAAGCTATTAATTTATGAAATAACCCTTAAGAATGGCAAAATGAGTTTGCTACTATTCACCAATTACAGGAAGGTCTTAGGTGTTTGCCAGTGCATTTCAATTAGAGGATCCTAGGGTATTATAGAAATATGGCCATATTTTATTCATACTGTCTTCCACTTTTCAGTGGATAAAGAGTGTTGAATCTGAACCTAGTCCTCTAAGAAGCTGTTTATTTTGCACTAAGCTAAGATCTAGGGAAGCAAAATCCAAAATGTCAATGTTGGCTAATGTTTATTGAGCACTTACAACATGTTCTCCACCACTGAAGAGCTTTACATGTATTAATTCACTCAATTGCCACTAGGCAGTCAAGAAGTAAGCTTAGGTTTCTCAGCTACTGAGGACCCACAGGCATTTCACTTTAGGGAAAAGGCTTTTGCCAGAGAGAAGAGGGCTCGCTTTTCAATGATCCTTGCTACATTATTCATAGGATAATGTCATCTATATCAGTGATGCTCTAAAAAGCAGGAATATGAATTTAAATGTTATGGGTGCAACCAGTCGACAGGAAACACGGTGATGTCATAATCGGTCCTTTGCCCCTATAACTTCGAGACACTTGGATTTCTCTTCAATTGTTATGTCTCCACTCTAAATCGTCTGCATGCCATATTCACTGGCTACATATTCTGTGATCTGTATTCTAAATACTCTGGACTTTCTCCCAGTTTCATTTGGGTATACCACACATGTAGAAAGAGTATGATTGGGAGTTTTGTGAACTCAAATTCCAAACTTTGCATCTAAAATAGAACTCATTAAAACAATAAAATAATATTAATTTGATATTCTTTCTAAATCACAAGATGGAGGAATAGGGCTATGTACCCCTCATACTTCACAGAAACATCAATTGGAGTAATCTTCCCTGAGCCAAAAGACCTTTACAAGAGCTAAGACGCTGCTCCCGAGTGGAACTGAGAAATACACTCATGTGTTGCATAGTGGCTATGTTTTGGTCCATGACAGGTCACATGTATGAAAGTAGCTCCATAAAATTATAACAACTTGACAAATAATTTTATTTAATATTGATACATACCTATAATTATGACCAAATCCAACCTCATTCTTTCCCACTCTAATTTCTCATCTATCCCCACTGCCTCTTTTCCTTCCTATATTTATGTTGCTATTCCCATTTTTTAGTTCCATTGAATCTATGTAGTGCTACGTGCACGACATAAGAGTCTGACCATATGTTAGAGCATGGGAAGCCTTTTGAGGACTGCACTCCGGACTCGTCTTCCCTTAGCAGCCACCCCAATAGTCCTCCGACAAGAGTGGGGCTTCATGATCCCATTCCCCATTTCCTGCTGGGAGTTTGGTTGGCTTGATCTTGTGTAAGATGATGCACATGTAGTGACCGCCACTGTAAGCTCATGTGTGTGACTCTTCCATCATGTTCAATAAATATTGTTTCACTGTGGGTATCTACTCTCTTTTGAGATTGTGATCCTTCTACCTTCTTTAATGAGGATTTTTGATCTTTGGGGGACAGCCATAAGATTACCACCCTTCTGGCTGGGATTCCAGTTGGAAGTCAGTTACTATCCAATGCAAAAGAGAGCTGATCTGATGAGTGTTGAGAGGTGAACTAAGCTATGAGTATAATGAGAAGTCCTTAGGAGTCAGTTGATACGGTGGTCCATAAGCAGAGTATTAGTGGTAGGTTTTTCTCTAGGGCCTATTTTATCTGTTTAACCACAGGTTTTAGATACTGTACCAAATATAGGATCTATCTTGTGGAGAGATCTTAAATCCAATCTGAAAGCATAACATGCATGCAAATATTACATCAGTGGGCATATCTTGGCAGATGAGTAGTTATTATGGCTCCCATGTTTCACAGCTGGATAATATTGTTGATGACTTTTCTCCCCCTGTAGTATAAATAAAACCTTCCAGCATTATGAAAGCTATCCAGCAGATAGGAAGGCTCCAGTTCAATACCAGCTTAGTTTCTCCATAACTTATGCTTCAGGTATGTTGGGTCTTCAGAATAAGGTCTTACAATCAAGTTCTGGAGGGAAACCAAATCAATGGCAATAGTCTTTACTGGTTTGGTGTAGGTCTATGGGACTCCACTGACCAACAGCTCAAAAAGAGGCACACCATAACTGGCACTGAACTTTTTATTTGATATTCCATGGTGCCTGGCGAGGTATTATCACACCCCTATTGTAGAGTAGCTCCATTTAAACCTTATTAACATATGTCTTTTGTATATGCATCTGTACATATTTTAGAAAGCTTCTGCAGTAAGTTTCCACATGGCATTTTTGAAGGTGTTTAATTTTAGTTATTCTGCCCCATCCTCTACCATGTCCCCCAACTCCACACCCCATTAAGTCTTTCCTATTGCGTCTTTCTCCTCTTCCCCAACCTTACATTTTATCCTTTTGTCCACCCATGAAATCCCCCCAAATGGCCCCTTATTAGTTTATTACCTTCTAGTATTGAATCTGCCCATTCAAAAACACATATCTACAGAGTCAAAGCTATCATCCACATCTAAGAGCGAACATGTGGCATTTGTCTTTCTGAATGTGGGTTACCACACTCAAATGATTATTTCCAGCTCCATCCATTTCTATTATGGCCTTCTTAACATTACTGCACAAAGGCAAAGGCATTGCTGAACTATTTGTGGAGATGCTGAGTTAAACAAATCATTATATCCCAAGTCTATAAAAGTATAGCACATATGATTGTGTAAATATTTAATACTTGATAATGATACTTATTACAAATGACTATTATTACCAATTATAGTTACTATACTTAGCTTTTATATCATCATTTTAGAGCATTCTCCTCTTATTTGTACATTAAAAAATTTACTTTAAAATGGTGTGCATATCATGCTTGAATCATCCTCATACACCTCATGTTTATCATTTCCTGATTACCAAGAGGCCACATGGAGTGACTGACTTACTCCTTACTGATTTGGGTAAAGAATACACTCTGGAGTTCCTACCGTGATAAAAATCCCTAGCCAGTATTTCTCTGAACGTATTCCTGCTGTTAAGTAATACATTATATTATGTGAAAAGATGTATTTGAAGAAGGTCAGGAATAGAGATTTAAAAGATATACAACCTGTCCTCAACTACAAACCCCTAACTACTATGGAAAGGTTTGTCTTTACCTCCAGCCCCAGGCCTGTGCCACCAAAAGCCCTCATTATGGAAGCCAAGTCTAGGCAGACTCTTGCAGCAGTAGATCTCAAGTTACCTCTCATGGACCTAGCCTCTAGATAAGCATTCATTCACCTAGGCTACAGAATGCATTCAGTGGATCAAATTCCCGAATTACCTTCAGTAGGTCCACTTCCAAGAGAGCATCTACAATTCCATATGTAAAATTAGAATCTGCCTTTCAA
Source organism: Peromyscus maniculatus bairdii (assembly GCF_049852395.1). Lineage (NCBI taxonomy): Eukaryota > Metazoa > Chordata > Mammalia > Rodentia > Cricetidae > Peromyscus > Peromyscus maniculatus. The sequence goes on along the minus strand of NC_134868.1, from coordinate 34,649,319 downwards.
GGTTCTAGATTAGCTTCTTCCCACCAACTTCAACTTATGGTTGGTCCTGGGCTCTCAGCAAGTCCCATGACTAGGAGACCCAAGGGTCAGGATTATTCTAGGAGGTAATAGTACTAAGCAAAGGTCATTGTATTGGGGCTCCAAGTTCACTCCTGCAGACCCAATTTCCAGGACAGATTCCATGTACCCAGATTCTATCCATACCTGAGAATTTGGACTCTATAGATCTAATTTGTCCCTGAATTTTCAGGCTTGAGGCTTACCCAGTTCTAGATCAACCTGTCAGAGTTAGTCTTTAGTACATGTCCTGAAGATACAGTCTGTGTGCTCCTCCTCACAGATCTAGTCAGCAAGTTTAATCCAGGGATTAAACCCCAGACACAAAGCCAGCATGCCAGAGGATTCATTGAAAAGTCCATATGTGGATCATGTTAAATGGCCACTGTAGAATATTTGGATAGGAGAAGAAAGATGGGTGAAGAAGGGTTCTCCTAGACAAAGCCAGTCTGCCTATCTGGAATAAATTCTAATGTCTTTAAATACAGATACTAACATAATGAGTAAGAAACATGAAAAAGCAAGAAGACATAATGCCTCATAGTGGAATAATCATTCAGTAGCTGATGCTGAAGAAATGCATCTATATCCCCAAGAAGTAAAATCGGTGAATTAAGTAGAAGAGATTGGGAGAGGAAAAGAGAAGAAGGCAGAAAGAGCAGAGTCAGAGAGGCTAAGACAGGAAAAAAAAACTCAACAAATTTCAAGAAACTGCAAGGAAATAATTCAGAACAATCAGCAAAAATATAAATTCTACACAGGTATGTAACTCTAGAGCTGAAAACTATTATGAGTTTTAAAATATGAATAAAATGAGGCTCTTGTTTTGGAAGTTTGACCCTTGGTTGGTAGAGTCAATCATTGAGAGATAGATGGACTGACCTCATCAATGGATCAATCCATTGATAAATTCCTAATCCATGCTATTCTTGACAGATAGCAAGATATAGAGCAAGTTTAAGAAACAAGTAAGTCCCTGGGGGCTTGTATTGGCTTTGCTCCTCCCTCTCAGTGCCCAGAACCTCATCTCCCCTTTCTAGCTGCTTTAGAGTGACAACTTCTGCTACCAAGCATCCCTGATAACATGATATTTTTCTCCACCATAGAACCCAAAAGAATGGATAAAGCCTTCTTGTAGCATGAATCTTAAATGGTCTTTTTAATAAAAACAAACCTATAGCCAGGTAGGTGAACGCTGGAAGATCAGAGAAGCAGAACAAGCCACAGCCACCTCACCTTTCCAATTCCTCAGCTGTTCCTGTTTCCTTGGATTGGAAGCTTCTGAGTCCTTGTCCAAATGGATCTCAGCTGAACTGTGCTGCTCAAGACCTAAAAGCTTAACCAGGCTCTAGTTCCTGGTCCTTGTACCTTATATACCTTTCGGCTTTCTGCCATTACTTCCTAGGATTAAAGGCATGTGTCACCATGCCTGGCAGTTTCCAGTGTGGCCTTGAACTCACAGAGATCCTCCATCTCTGCCTTAAGAATGCTAGGATTAAAGGCGTGAGTGCCACCATTTTCTGGCCTCTATGTCTAGTGGCTGTTCTCTTCTCTGACCCCAGATAAGTTTATTAGGGTGCACAGTATTTTGGGGAACACAATACCACCACACCTTCTCTGGATTGTAACTTCTGTTATTTGGCTCAGAGTCAAATTAAAACTTGCCTCTTAAGTTGTTCCTCTTGGGTATTTATCACATCAGTGAAAAACTGACTAGCATTGAAAAATTTGCTCTGGAAAGTGAGCACTGCTGCGATCAAGACAGAAAATATGGATTGTAAGTTCCAAAAACTGGAATACAAGTAGTTGTAAAAGTCCAGTGTTCTGTATGCAAATCCTATTCATCAGTTTGGTAGGGTCTCAGAGAACCACATGCCAAAGATATACTATTAAATTTTCTTTGCCATCCAAACAGATCTATAGATTAAAGATGAATTCTATCAAACTATGCTGACATTTTTGTTTGAAATACAAAGAAACTAGCATAAAAGTTTTATGGAACCAGGGGGCTTAGCCTAATAGGAAAATGGAACAGAAAAAAAAAAGCCGAGACACAAATCTACACATTTATAGTCAGTTTAATTTTGACAAAGCTTTCGAGGGCATGCAGTGGGGAAAAAGGGACTATGGCTCAAGGTATTAAGAAAGAGGGTAATAGAGGATAACACTATTTTACTCAGGCCTTTGTGTGTGCCTAAAGGCAGGAGCTCCACATACACACAAGATACTACAAAATATACAGACATACAAACAAACACATAGACAAGTGTGCACACACAAACATACATGCACAGATCTACAGATGCAAACACACAGACAAAAAAATGCAAAAGACTGAGGAAAACATTTCTCCAAAGAAGGCATAATAATGCCATTCAAGAAATATTTAAATAAATATACTTAGTTTTTTAATACATTACTGTGTATTAGTAAAATATAATAAATAAAATTTATATTTTCTGACTTTCTTTCAAAGTAATGAGCTTGTTTATATTATTTAAATCTTAAAACCAATGTATTCTGATCATTTTCTGATAAAATCAATTGAAGATATGTTTATTGTAGTCTTTAAAGTATTAATTTCTCTGAGAACCAGACATTTAAATATTAGTTATATATTTATATCTATTTTGTGTAAATCTGTATATTGCATAATTAATTTGGATTTTATACTTAATGTGTAACATTTTGTTCATATTATAAAATTTTATGTTCTAAACTCTATTTTACACACTATTTAAAACCATAGACTATGTTTCTATTTTAATTTTAACTTCATGTATTTGAAGCATTTAACTGCCAAAAAATAACCAACATACTGTGGGATGGTCTGTATGTCAAATTGCTCTGATTGGTCAATAAATAAAACACTGATTGGCCAGTGGCCAGGCAGGAAGTAGGTGGGACAAGGAGAGAGGAGAATTCTGAAAAGCAGAAGCCTGAGGCAGGGAGACACTGCCAGCTGCCGCCATGACCAGCAGCATGTGAAGATGCCGGTAAGCCACCAGCCACATGGCAAGGTATAGATTTAGAGAAATGGATTAATTTAAGCTATAAGAACAGTTAGCAAGAAGCCTGCCACGGCCATACAGTTTGTAAGCAATATAAGTCTCTGTGTTTACTTGGTTGGGTCTGAGCGGCTGTGGGACTGGCAGGTGACAAAGATTTGTCCTGACTGTGGGCAAAGCAGGAAAACTTTAGCTACACCAACATGTAGTTGAACATTTTGAGAATGTAAATTTAGTATAACACAGGTGATGTGATTCTGTCATTCAGCTCACATATGAGCTGCGATATAAGATCATATAAAAAGAAATTGATTTAAAAGATTCATGAGTAGATTCAATCGAGTTCATAGATATCTCAGTAAGAGTGCTTTGAAGAAAGCAGTAGTTTAGAAGCATATTATACTAACCTTATTTCCTTTCTCCTAAGTTACTAATGTACGTAGCAGTAACACATAATGTACAGCTAATAAACTCCTTTTAAATCTTCTCAGATCACTACTCTGTGGAAGTGATTTTAGTTCCTCCATAAAAGGAGAGTGTGATTTCGTTTAGGTAAGCTTCTTTATTTTAAATGTGTTGTGATTTCCATGTAAAGTTTTGTTGATGCAAACCAGTAAATTCTGTACAATCTTAGGAAAGACTGCCTTGTTATGATGAGTCACAGAATACTTCAAGCATATCAAAAGATGATTTTTTTTAAGTTTACACATTTATTCTGAAGAAATTGATAAAATTGAAGTGTGAGATGACTCGTCCCTAAAAGGCTTGAGGGCCAGTGAGCCCAAACTGAGAGCCAACCGGGGTCTGCCTAAGGGCCTTAGTAACAGCAGCTGAAACATGATCTGGAGATTACCTGGACCAATGAGAGGCAGCCATGTCACACCAGCAGATGCATATTCATCAGACCTCTACCCAGGGTGGGGTGGAGGGTATAGAAGGCTTGCCTCTTCCTGAATAAACTGAGCTTGTTTCAACATTCTCCCAGAGTCTGTGTGATTTGACTCTGCGCCTACTTGGCCCTCTTCCCCAAAGGTAATAACAGCACAGGACCCTGCTACATGGAAGACTGGCAAATTTTATAAGAACTTTCATTACAATAATAGATAATCCCAGTTCAAAAGAAACCCTCATAAAAATAGATATATATGTCAAACTTAAAGCCTTTGTCTTGAACTAATTAAATGAATTAAATTGGATCAACATTTAATGATACAAAAATATCATCCAGCTAAATGCTATTTACTGTATATGTATGAAGTGTTATGTATCTTCTGTCCATTGTTCTGATAGGGGGTAGCTTATGTTACTTAGTCTTTTAAATATACTTCTTTATATTTTTCTGAAAATATTTAATAAGGTAAATAAAATATTTTATATTAATGTCATATTAGTATCATAGAAAATTAATTTAAATTTTATAAGTTCAATATATTCAGGATGATATGGGTCATTATTAGAATCATAAAAAATTTATTTAATTTTAATAAGGTCAATATTTTCTTACCTATGTGAGTATACTTAGTAGGTTTCAAATAGTAAACTATAATATTCATAATATATAATATGATTCAAAGTGTATTTAAATAGAATAATACATTCAGCTTTTAAATTATCATATAAGAAAAACTAATTGGGACCTCCTCTTTTTTTGTTTAAAAATCCACCCATTTTAATTAGTGTTGTCTAGTCATTTCGGTTTGGGGTCAGCCCTGGGGAGGTCTGGGAGGAATTCAGAAAAACAGGGGCAAAAATTATACACACACACACACACACACACACACACTCACACACACACACACACGATATGTGTATTAAATGTATTAAATTAAGTACCTAATTTTTCATATATGTGTGTGTGTGTGTGTGTGTGTGTGTGTGTGTGTGTAGGTATGTGCATATAAGTATAGGCACCCACAGATTCAAGAAGATGGTATCAGATCCCCTGGGGCTGAACTCACAAGCAGTTGTGAGCTGCCTAACCTGGACTCTGGGAGCCAATTCAGGTTCTCTGCAACACAAGTAAGCATTCACAACTGCTGAGGCGTCTCTCTAGCCCCAATCATAATGTGTGGTGATATTTCATAGTGCTGAAATGTGGTGATATTTTATTTGTATGTTAATAAATAAAGTTGCCTTGGGATCAGAGGTTATAGCCATTAAGCAGAAGTCTGGCAGTGGTGGCACATGCCCTTAATCTGATCACATGGCAGGCAGAGTCTCTGTGTGTTCAAGGACACAGCCAAGCTGGTGACACACACCTTTAATCACAGTACAAACCATAGAGACCTGGAGGTCTGTACAGACAGGCAGTGACAAGGAAGTGAGGGGGCTGGGCTAAGAGCCAATGAGAAGGCAGAACAGCAAGGCAATAAAGGCGCAGGTTAGACAGGAAGAAGCTGGTTCTCTTGGGAAGCTAAGGCAGCATGGTGAGCTAAGGTTAATGGTGGCTATTCCTATTTCTATGATCTCTATGGATTTCACCCCTGTATTTGGCTCTGTTTCTTATTTAAGAGGACTGTTTAGAAATTTGTCTACAATAATGTTTTTACACAGATTTCCTTACATGACTTTCTTCTTCATATGTATTAAATTAAGTACCTAATTTTTCAATGGCAATTATGCAAATACATTGAGTCAATCAGACAATCACACATACACACACACACACACACACACACACACACAAATACCTTCATTCATTTGAAAGAGTTGTCTTGGAAATGTGCACACTGATTTTTTTTAACATTTTGTGGTTTTTCTTGATTGAAAACAAGAATAAACCAATTTTATTTTAAGATCTAAATATGTGTGAACAAAAGGTTTTCCAGATGGAGGATCCTTGAAGTAAGAAACCTGGATGGCCCCAATTCCAACTTCAGTGAAATACGTATTCTGGCTGCTTAAAATCTCAAACCCAAAGCATATGAAAAGACTAGCCAAAGAGACCAAGCCTTGGGCACAGCAGAACAGGTTCTGTTTATTTTTAGCTGCTACTTTGAAATGACCCTCAATATGCTTTCAGTTGTGATACTAATTCAATGTTCTACATTGACTGGTAATGGAGACTAGTTTTTAAATTAGTGTGTATAAGCCTTGGGTTTATTTTTGGCTCAGTTTTTCCTGTTAGTTTATTTGGGGCATGAGGGAAGAATGCTGATTTGGGGAGGAGAGTCATTGGTCTTCAGAAGATGCTGAGTATTATGCCCTCTGCCAGGCTTGATGGTACAAGCTTAGGATCTAGGCACTCAAAGGGCACAAGTTGGTGTTCAAGGCCAGCCTGAACTACACATTAAGTACAAGGACATCATTTATTAATGATTTCAGCTGAGGAGGGGGCAAAAAGGCAGAATAGAAGGAGAGACACATAGACAGGAGAGAGAGAGAGAGAGAGAGAGAGAGAGAGAGAGAGAGAGAGAGAGAGAGAGAGAGAAGCAAATAAGAAAAAGGAGGAATGGGAGAAGGATGGGGAGGAGGATGAAAAGTAGGAAAGAAATCTGACATTATGATAATCTTTTAAAAATCAAATCCTTGAATCACCAATAAAAATCCACCCACCACCTATATTTCAAATACTCTTCATTTCTTTGGTTGTTCCCCGAAGGAAGGAAAGAAAAGCAGAGCCCAACTCAGTACCAGCTCCTGTCCTGGTTGTCTCTGTCTGGGCCCACAGCCTACAGGTCTCTCCCTATCTTGGATTCACACTGATTCATAGTGATCAATGCTGTAATCACACCACGGTCTGTGGTGCTGCCATGTCTGCTGTAGCACTCCAAAGTAAGCGACCTCCACTGGGTCCCAAAGCAATTCCTTTGTCTTCATTATGTTCCCTTTATATTAGGAAGATTTCACGTTGCTCCAAAATAGCTAAAAAATACATCTTTTGTAAGTAACATATCAAATCCAAATCTAGATCATAATATAGGTGGATGCTTTGCTACTTTTAAAGTCTTTGTCTCTACTAAAAACAAGTCTATGCATCCCTGCCTTCTAGAACTGGTAACTTGTGCCAAAACTATTTATGGACACAAGTTAATGCTTAATAAACTTTTGAGAAATCCTGCTGCAGACATGGTAAAATGATGTTTGATATTAAACCTCTTTCTCTTTCCTAGATGAGACAAGGTTTTTCTCAGTCTCACCATGTGTACAGTCTGAGAAGCAAGGGGAGAATACAGCTGTGTTTCATCTAAGGACATAACACGTTTTAGTTTATTAGTTCTTTGAATGCAATGCCCTCTACTAAGGACAGGTGTCAGTGGTTTCTCAGAGGCAGATCAGAGCTTCCCTGTTAAATACTTGGCTACTTCTGCTAATTTCCATCACCACTTGACATTTAACCCATGATGTAAATTGCCATGGAAACACACTCCAACTGCTGATATTTTTCAATGACTTCCCAACCTTTAGTTTGCAGCTCTGAGATTTTTGTTTACTAAAGAGGACCAAAAAAAATGTTTTAATCTCTTTTCTAAAAACTGAACAGTATTTTTTTTATTTCTTTAAAAACAAGAGCATGGAAGCTTGAATAGTTGGATTGACTCTATTAATTTTCTTGGTGGTTTAGATTCTATATAATTTTCAATTATTTTTCTTCTTAGATAAATCCATATTAGTCTGTTTCAGATGACTTATCACATAGATAATTGACATCAAACATGAAAGAGTAGAATGCTTTTGAGTATATTTAAATAAATCATGCTTTTCTGACATAATTAGACTGAGGTAAGTTAAATAATGAAAGGATAGGAAAGGGATGTTTTGTTTAACAGTTTAAAAATGTATTTTAAAATAGCCTCTTAAAAACTCATTTAAAATACAAATGAAATTAAAGTATACTTTCTAAAATATAATGATCTTCCTTAAATTTGAAAATGATTTATTAGAAAACAATCTAAAAGCAATTGCATCAAAAATTGAGGAAACTCTTTTGTTCTTTAGAATGATAATGAGGCTGTATTTCACACAAGCTGGTTTATCAGAAAACTCAACAATGCCTATTTCAATAAATCATGGTGTAGGCAAAAGGAGGCAAGATTTTATTTTTGCAAGATTAAATTATAACATTTTCCCTTCTCTTTCCTCACTCTAAACCTTCCCATACACGCCTTCCCACTATCCTTCAAATTTATGGCCTCTTTTTTCTAACTGTTATCGCATCATATATGTGCATTTATATACATTTGTAAATATAACATGTATATAGAATATTACTTGTATGCATGTTGTAAGAGCTGACTGTTCGGTACTGGGTAACAATTGGTGTGCTCCTCCCTGGAGAAGATGACCTCTCCTGCCCACAGCTTTCCTCAGTTGCCAATAATTCTTTGTGTGGGATTTTCTCGGTCCACTGTGGCACTGTCCACAGTCCATTAGTGTCATATTTGTTCGTCTCTTCAGTAAAAGCCCCACACACTGAGTAGTAAAATACTGCTCTGCTGTATTTTCAAAGGAGAAAGTTGGCAACATGTACAAGGGGTGTGCCCTGTGGACCTTGCTCCCCTGCTCCTACAGGATTCTCCATTGGAAAACAGTGTGACAAACATTGCCAATCAATTCCAACTCCATTCCAGACAAGTCAGGCTTTTCCACTGAAGTTTAATGGCTACCTCTACCTCTGTGCTTGCATATTTTTGCAATGCTGATTTAATCAATAAAGCTTTGATTTCAAATTATTTAATTCATTTGTCTATATCATATATATATATATATATATATATATATATATATATATATATATATACTCAAAAGTATGCAATTGAAAGCCAAAACTATACTAGGCTGAATTAAAAATATTTTTTGCTTTATAAATGTTCTTTTGGCAGTAGCACACTGTTTAACCTGGTTCTCTCTCAGCTCAAACTTGTATGTCTGCCCACTTTTATTAAGTCAGTTAGATAAAAAAAATTACTTTGCATTTTGGTTTATTAGCTTATTAATTGTCCCACTGGGAAAGTGGAAATTCTTTGGTAAGCATCTGTTATGTAATTTTCTATAAAGCCCTTGATAGACTCGTTCAATATGTTTGAGTCAATGTAATTAATTTACAAGTAGATTAAAATAAATGATTATTCTTTCATGCAAACCTTATATGGAAGAAAAATTTATTGGGTAAAACAAATGATTCCGAAAATTTTTCATTAATAAAAGGAAGTTTTTAAGTATTGAAATTTGTGCTCAATTTGGAAAATATTGGCTGAGAATTTTCTTATGAAAATTACACACCCAGGAGTTGTGAGAATGAAAAAACTATAATGATAAGAATTAATGATGAGTAGGGGTTAATTAATCTCTGCATGGTCTCAGAAAGTTTGATTAGGATATTTGATTAGGATAAAGAAACCAAGAATGAGCATATTTGTGAAGGCAATCCTAGACTCTTTAATTACATAAAATATTAGTTCACAATGCTATGAATATATTGTAATAGCAAGTTATAACCATTTTGTTTCAGACTAGACTACAGAATGTGTATCTCAATTAAATAAATAGTTTGGATTCATGACTATTGGGTTCATCTAAGATATCATCTTTTGGATATTAGATGTGTAAGTTGTGTGCCCCAGAAATATTTAGATGTTTTACATATATTTATTATTATACATTGCACTTGAAGTTAATACATATAATAGAACCATCAGTAGAAGAAACATGCCCAGATTGTCATTCATGGCAAAGCATATAACAAATATAAATTGACAGTGATAAAGCGTACCGTAGGCATGCTGCAACTAAGATAGATTTGGAGACAGGAACATTTTGCAGAATCAACAGAAATTAAGCCTTATGTTAACAGTTATTTATGATGTGTAAGTGAAATGTCTTTGTCGTATAATATATTAGGTACTATATACATATATGCATCTTGCTGAAAGGAAATTATAATAATGTTGTGTAGAAAGGTGCATGGAAAATGAAGTAACACTCAACCCTCCCTTTGTATGAGCCACAGTACTTTGAGTGTAAGCTTGAAATTAGACCAGCCTCTAGTTGAGTAATGGAGTAATTCCACAATGTCATGTGTGTGCATATCACTTAATTTCAATTATGTATGCTTGTTTGTGTTTATATCCTGCCCTTTCAGACACGGAATGAGGGTGACTTCATTGATCTGCATCCTGATGCTCCACTCCCCTGACAAAACTGATTCTCTCACCAGAGTTGAAGGCTCCTTCCATCAGCCAAATTGATTGCAACTGACATTTGACAAAGTGGCTAATCAGAGCAGTCGTGAGTTCCCTTCAATGCTGAAGCTATACTATCAGACAAGCTCTCATTGGCCAAAGAGACACCAAATTAGAAAAAAGGGACCAGAAATAGTCTATAGCACACTCAATAAGGAGATGAACTAACATCCAGATATAAGTCAATAGATGTTTCCCCCCCATTAAATGTTTCCTAACACAAATTCTGACACATTCCAGAGTCTGTAATATCCAGTCTTGTAGTAATTTCATATAAACTTCATTCTCTAAAATTAGTTCTTTAGTATGTTTATTTACATCGAAAAAGTTGTTGAGTCTTGGTTTCAGTTTGATATCCACTATAAAGGTAAAATTACTTTAGGGTTTTATAATGCTTCATTTGTTTGCTTGTTTGCTTATTTATGCATTTATTCATTTATCTGAGACAAGGTTGTTGCCTGGGTTATCTCCTGGTCCTGCCTGGTCCATAGTCAGGACAAATCTCTCTCACCAGCCAATCCCATATTTATAAACTGTATGGTTGTGTAGCTGAGGCTTTTTGCTACCTAGTTCTTATATCTTAAATTAACCCATTTCTATAAATCTATACACTGCCACGTGACTCCTAGCTTACTGGTACTTTACATCTCACTTCTGTGTCTAGCTGGCGACTCCTCACTCAGCTTTTCGTTTCCCAGACTTCTCTTCTCTCTTTGTCCTGAGTATACTTCCTGCCTGGCTACTGGCCAATCAGCGCTTTATTTATTAACCAATCAGAGCAACACATTCAGAGCACACAGAACACCCCACAGCACAAGGTCTCATTTATCCTCTGCTGGTATGACCATGAGGTTCTGACTGTTCTGTCTCTACCTGGAGTGCATGGATGATAGGCATATAACAAGCCCATCTGGTATATTGGGGTCTAGGAAAACTACTCAGGGTTACATACATGCTAAATAAAAACTCCATAAAACTGAGCTCCATCACCATCCCACAATACACTTAATAAAACCTAAAGCAATGCAAGTGTTTATTATGTACTTAAAGAAGTTAATAGATTGCACATTCAGTAGTTTTCATATATACAATACATTCCTAAAAAATGCATAAATATTGGAAATACAAGTGTCAGCTTTATTAGTAATAAGAATTATCCAAAATATAATTTGCCACCAACTAATGAAAATTAAAGATAGCTCTAATAAATCAACTATCATTTATTTCCATCTTAATTTACATCTATACGTCCTTTGCATTCCTTACTTTTCTATGAATGGCTTTCATTATTAATTATATTATTAATTTGGTTGCTTAAAATGTTCCAAATCTGTCTCTTTGAATTTTCCTTAGTTTCCCTTTGTCCTGCTCCTTTCATTTTTGAGCGTTACTTTGCCTTACAATGCAATGACACTTAATTCTTATGGCCCAGTGAAAGAGTAATGGTTTCTGTGATTGGAGAATGACATCAGAAACTGAGATCAGAGTGACACATCTGTTCATTACTGTTGATGTGTGATTTCTCCAGGGCTCTCTCAGTAGTCTTAGCATGGAGAGAGGTAACAGAGACAAGAATACAGAAACAGATGTTAATAACGTTACAACTAATCTCATGTCCTAGGGTCTATGCTCTCATTTTTTATTTGTTTATTATTGGTAATCTGTCTTTTAACATTGAGGAAATCATATCTTACTTTCAGTTTGACTGATTCAAAGAGAGAGAACATTAAAACAGTAATTTATACTATTATAATATCTAAAGCCACAATTTTTTTTAAATTAGAACTTGAGATATATATATATATATATATATATATATATATATATATTTCATTTTATACAAACATTTACCTACACAAATGCAAGCAGATAATAACATACTTGCTTTGTTCACAGATATAGATGTATCTAGTGTCCTTTTCTCCTTCAATCTCAATATGTTTATTACTTGTGGATCTTTATATATAGAACTACTCATGAAAATTAAGAAAAATTATACTATACATATTATTATTCTAAAAGATGATTACTTACCATTTTTAAAGGTGCATAGTAAATTCATTGACAAAAGCACTCACCAATTTACTCAACACTCCTATTATCATTTTTAATATTTCCATTGTCCCATAAATTCTACTTGTGCCTTCTCCCAGACTAACTTCTTTCTCAAGGGGAAAAAGTAAGTTGAACTTTTTCTCCATAGATTTCTCCTCTTTTATTCTTTGAGAATATATTTCATTCTCATTTACATGTGGTCTTGTATTCAAAGTGAAATTTGGACTTTAAAGATTTTTGACATAAAAATAAAAATAAATTATTTCCAAGAATATTTATAATTTGTAAAGAATGAAGGCTGTTTCCTAAATGTATAAAGAGATACCTCAAAAAATCTTCTAAGTATACAAGTCAATCATTTATACACTATGATTTATCTCGTTACAATTTTTACAATATTTTAAATTATAATAATTCATTCCAAATTAATGAAGGTCAAATAATATTACTTAAATTTGGGTATAGGGGCAATATTTTCAAGCACTTTTTTTCTAAAACCTTCAAAGTCTCCCTAAATCTCCAAAGTGTCTCTAAAATATCCAAAGTACCCAGGTGTGATATCTAAAAAATCATAACTGTGGGCTCCCATATTATTTTTTTAAAAATTGAATGTTGTTTTATTTCAAAGAGATGAAATGAGGGTATAGTCACAGTCGAAACAAAATCATAATTCCAACAGTGTGAAAAGTTCAGTGATTGAAGTCTAGGACCTACTGACAATCTTATAGGTTCTCATGAACTCCATTTCTCCAGCTCTGCCATATATAGCACACTGAGTTAGTCTCAGAGATTCAGGCCAACTCCATTCCATACTTACTGATGTCCTTAGTAGTCATTTCACAGTTACTAGTATTTCTAACATTCTTGGTCTCCATACAACTGGGCTGTGCTCAGTCGGTAGAGCATGAGACTCTTTATCTCAGGGTCATGGGTTCATGCCCCATGTTGGGCGCCATATATTGGTGAAATTATCAAGGCCACTCCACGTAGTTAAAAGGAGATTTATTTAATGGAGTAACTTACAAATGAAGGAATAGGTAGGTTGAGGGTTCTGAGAAAGACACAGCAGTAGTCCAGCGATGTTCTCTGGAGAACTATCCTCCGTGTCCACCTCTAGCGTCCAGGCTCCCAGAAGCAAGAGAGCGTGGCATGTCCCGATTGGGTCTTCAGGCCCTCCCTTGGCCCCACCTTGTGGGCATGATAGTTACCAACACTTCAGTGGGGTTGGAACTTCCAGATCAAAGCTGGAATGGCTACCCACTACATACTAATATTTCTAACATTCTTGGTCTCCATACAACTGGGCTGTATGCTCAAAGATAGTCCCTCTTGGGTTCCCTTTAGGCACTCTAATTCTGCAACATCATTTCAACCCTTAACTTTTCTTAATGGCCTTTCATTCCTGTGACATATACTGCCATGGAGATTACCTTCACCATTGGCCTCTCATGACCTCTACAAGTGCCAGGACTCAGCTACTCTCAATGACCCTTTTATGACTTCAAAATTAATACCATTTGGGAAATGTTTATACATTCCCAAGTTCATCTGCCTTCACAATGTACAGTCTTGGTCTCTTTGAACCACAGCATCTGTATGCTGAGGTCTGTATGAGGAAACACTTCCCAGAAGATTTCACCTCAATTATGTTGATACCCTTTTAATCACAGCTGATTTTTTTCAGTCCCTGCTAATCAGCATCAATTGTCTCAGCAAAGCAAAGGATTCACCTTAGTAGTTCTGATACCTTGTTAATGAAAGCTGACTCTTCAGCCCCAGCTAAGTCACATAGTCTTGATATAAAATATAGCACCAATGGCATCAGTAGAGTCTTTGATTCTCTCTGAAACTTCACAAATTAGGGCTTTATTGCCTGTACCACTCTCAAAATTCATATCTTCCAAGATCCTGCAGATTTGTCCATTAAGCTCACAAAACTCTTTGGCTTTTCTAGCACAAAGTTCCAAAGCTCCTACAAAATTTTTCAAAACAACACGGCCAGGTCTGTCAGAGCAATAGTTTACTCCCTGGTACCAATTTCTGTCTTAGAGTTTGTATTACTATGATAAAATACCATGAATCAAAGCAAATTGGGGAGGAGGGGTGTATTTAGCTTACACTCCCACATCACAGTTTGTCACTGAAGAAAGTCAGAGCAAGAACTCAAGATAGGAACCTAGAAGCCAGAACTGAAGCAAAAGCCATGGAGGAATGCAGCCTACAGACTTACTTCCCAAGGCTTCCTCAGAGTGCTTTCTTATACACTCAGGACCACCTGTGGATTGATGGCAGCACCTGCAATGGGCTGTGTTTCCCCTCATAGATCCCTTATTAAGAAAATGCCTGGTAGGATTTCTTACAGGCACATCTGCTTGGGTCATTTTCTCTATTGAGGTTTCCTCTTCCTCAATTATTCTAGCTTCTGTCAAACTGCCAAAAGACCTACCAAGGAAGGTTATTTATGAGTGATTTTTTTAAAAGTCTTCAACAAAAATGCCAAAGACAGCTTTTGTAAGAGAACCTTTCATGAAAGGAAGACTCGATAATGGAAGCCAAATGAGAGTTATCAAAAAGAAGCATGCAAAACAACAATATGCCGATTCTGAGTAGTAACAGTTATCAAGACAGAAGAAAGGACAGGTGTCTCATTTGATTGCTAGGTAAGAGATACCAATTAGGGCATTCATGCTTGTGGGAAATCTTCAGAGAAATTTTTGTCTCCATTGTCGCGCTTTTCCTATTATATGGCAACTAGCCACTTCTTTTGGGAATTGAGTAAAACTTGTAATATGTTATGAAGTCAATAAACATAATACACGTGTAGTTCAATAACTCACTGGCATTCAATTTATAGAGTATCTATCATTGTGGTATTATAGGTTTGACAGTTACATATACAATGTTATTCTAAGGTCAGATTGATGACAACTACTTTCTTCTCCAAATATTTCCCTAACCCATGAGAAGTCAAACCCATGAGGAGTTAAAAAAACCTCCAAGAGTTCATCTGACTGGAAGTGAACAATTCATCTAGTTCAAAGTGTCTAAAAGACAGAAAGGACAAAAAACTAGGGAGGATACCTGGGAAGGAGACTAAAAAATAAATAATATATAATCCAGGCTTTTTGCTCAACAGTTGATCTTTAGTTTTAGTGATTGTTATTTTTATCTGTAGTTTGTTGCATTGTACATTTCAGGAGAAAAAAAAACCTTTGTACACGGAGTTGAGAATGAAATCACTTTCAGTATTTCTCTGCTATTGTCTTTACTACAAAAGGGTTGAGCAGCTAGAATATCAGAAAATTCGTTTGCTAAGAGGTGTTCTGCTAACACTGATGTAGGTATATCTGTTCACTGATATTTACCTAGCTGATCATCCCTTCATTTGTACGTTTCTGAACTTCTATTGTAAAATGAAACAAAAACAAAAACAAAAAACTATTGCTTCCCATTTAAACATAAGGTTCTTAAGATTTGGGTATGTTTTCCAGGTAGCCTCCCTGGTGTTGTGAGTAGCAGTCCAGTCATGCCTGCAAACCTCATGATATCATTGTTTTTCTCTGCTGAGTAGTATTCTATTGTGTATATGTACCACATTTTATTTATCCATTCTTCAGTTGAGGGGCATCTAGGTTGTTTCCAGGTTCTGGCTATTACAAACAATGCTGATATGAACATAGCTGAGCAAGTGCCCTTGTGGTATGATTGAGCATTCCTTGGGTGTATGCCTAAGAGTGGTATAACTGGATCTTGGGGGAGATTGATTGCCAATTTTCTAAGAAAGCGTCATATTGATTTAAAGACACTGGAATCGCCCAATGACAGAGAAATGGATGAGATCTACATGAACAGCCTGGACGTGAGTGGGGGTAATGAAGGGCGAGGGTCGAGGGAAAGAGAGCAGGAGATCCCAGCTGGATCAAGAACAGAGAGGGAGAACAAGGAATAGGAGACCATGGTAAATGAAGACCACATGAGAATAGGAAGAAGCAAAGTGCTAGAGAGGTCCACAGAAATACACAAAAATGCCCCCACAATAGGCTGCTGGCAATGGTCGAGAGACAGCCCGAACTGACCTACTGTGGTGATAGGATGGCTAAACACCCTAATTGTTGTGCTAGAAACCCCATCCAATGACTGAGGGAACTGGATGCAGACATCCACGGCCAGGCCCCGGGTGGAGCTCTGGAAGTCCAATTGGTGAGAAAGAGGAGGGTTTATATGAGTCAAAATTGTTGAGACCAAGGTTGGATCAAGCACAGGGACAAATAGCCAAACGAATGGAAAAACATGAACTATAAACCAATGGCTGAGGGGCCCCCAACTGGATCAGGCACTCTGAATAGGTGAGACAGTTGATTGGCTTGATCTGTTTGGGAGGCATCTACTCACTGGTACCAGGTCCTGTGCTCAGTGCGTGAGTTGGCTGTTTGAAACCTGGGGCTTATGCAAGGATGCTTGGCTCAGCCTGGGAGGAGGGGACTGGACCTGCCTGGACTGAGTCTACCATGTTTATCTCAATCCTCGGGGGAGTCTTTGCCCTGGAGGAGATGGGAATGGGGGTTGGGCTGGGGGGAAGGGGTGGGGGCAGGAGAGGGGCAGGAGCGGGGAGAACAAGGGAATCCATGGCTGATATGTAGAATTAAATTATATTGTAAAATTAAAAAAAGAAAAAAAAGATTTGGGTATGAACCGGCATGTCATAATGGTCTGTGACTATCAGAATTCTGGTACCCAGAGCTAAGAGTTCCTGTCTCAAATCATAAATGTCTTATCCTTAATGACAAAATTGAAAGCAGGAAAAAAATTTGCATCAGAGTTGTAAAATTAACATATTTAGCCTTTGCACAGGAGATATAAAGGGATAAAGACATTACAGTTTCAAGATTGGGTATGTTGACAAAAGCTAAGCAAATTGACATTGTCATGGACAAAAAAAAATGGTTGCATCATCTAAAATATCTTATAAAAAACATATTCTTCTGTATAATATCTAATACTAGCCATGAGAGTTGAGTTGTTGTTCAAAGGGGTTCCATAAGACTCAGAAAACAATATAAGTTAATGGCATTGCCTTTGGTTATCTCCCAAATTTGGAGATAAGATCACTTTACTGAAACTATGACACACTTCAGAAATGGGACTTGGAAGAACTGAGTTGGAAATAACTTGGAAGCCTCCCCCCTGAAGAGTAGCTCTTATAGTGCCTGAAGGTGCTATGCAAACTGCCAAGGGATAAAAACATTACGTAGTTCTTTCCAGCTGTAAAACCTACAAACCACAATGACCAGCCCAGTAAGATGCCCTAAAAGGTGTAATAGTGGCACTCAGATTTAGGGGATAACAAATAGCTGTCCAAATGGACACAGGTCTGCTCAATAGTACAGACTTCTTGCCTGGTACTGCAAACCTAATAAACTTCTTATGACTAGAGAAGTTATAGATTCTAGAGGAGAACCTACTACGGCCAGTTTTCTAAACATTGTTGTTACTATTTGTATCCTAAATATCTACTCTGAGACCCTAGATGAGTATAGCTATAGCTCCTCATTAAAGAGGCTTTTTGCAGAAGACAGGACTATTATACAGAAAATCATTGATCATGGAATGCTCCACCCAAGATACATCTGCAACACAACCTCTGTTCCTAATGTTCAGTGAAATGTCACAGAACAGGGGACAGGAAGATTATAAGAGCTAAAATATCAGGGAATCTGCCACAAGATGGTGTCTACTAGACATGACAATCATGAAATCTCAACAATAAGGTATTATAAAGAAGACTTGATAAATGACAGCAGTTGACTTTCCAATGTGGGGGAGGGATATTTCCTAGATACCATCTGGATAAAGAGGTAAGGATAACTAATAGCTTCATGGAGTTGGAGACTCAGCTTGCTAGAGTTGAGCTCTTTAAACACATGTACATACGGTAAACATTAAATGGACTCTATAGGATATATAACATTTATAAATTCAAGAGGGAGGAGAGCTTGAATGTGGAATAGAAGGGATATAAATGATGGAAATAGAGTACCCCTCTATGAAATTCTCAAAAAATAATTTTAAACATTTTATATTCCCTTCATATTCCTTACATATAAATAAAAATTTGCCTACAAGTAAATGTTTAAGTTTTATTCATCTTGAAATCATAGATTAAATAATACTAAGGTCATTTATTTTCAAAATCATCTCAACATTAATGACATTTTTATAGTTACTCAATTTGTTTTCTCTCATTTATCTTGCAATTTTAATCATGATAGGCTTGTTCTACACAGTCTAGCCATATTGTTCCCACTTTTCACTTAGACATGTGTTCATCCAACTTTTCACACATGTACCCAGAGACACTAATGTCCAGAGAACTGCAATGAAAGACATCAGCTCTTGCCCCTTTGGGGAGAATTACCTGGGTGGAAAGAAACAGTAAGTAACAGTGGTTTTAATGTGTGGACTTTCTAGTCATACTTGGATTTATTAGTTCTACTATTCTATAGATTTGTCCATTTGGAAAATTATTTGCCAGGCCAGCAAGATGGTTCAGCAGACAAAAGCCAAGAAGCCTGAGAACTTGAGTTTGATTCCTTAGAATCTTACGAGGGAAGGAGAGAACAGACTCCTACAAGTCATTCTCTAACTTCTGCATGTGTGCTGTGGTACATATGCATTGGTGTACATATGCACTTGTATACACACACATACATACATACATACATACATACATACATACGTGTGTGTGTGTGTGTGAGAGAGAGAGAGAGAGGGAGAGAGAGAGAGAGAGAGAGAGAGAGAGAGAGAGAATAAAATGTAATAAAAATTGTTTACCTTCTTGAAGACTCAATTTTGTAAAGCATACTGTCTTAGTTTGTCTCTGACCATGTCACTTCTTGGCTTATCACTCCTAAATAGCTTGTAATGACATACTTAGACTAATCCTTGTAGCAGAACACACAGGAATTATCTTCACAATATGACTCCCACTCTTCAAAGCAGCAACCATGTTCTAGGTAGGCTAATCACTAACCATGGTCTGCTATTCAAACTTGTATAATGTCCTGGCATTTCTGTCTATCAGTTTCTGCATCCATAAAATAGATATCTGAATAATGTACACAGATGTCCTTTGGTTTATGATCATTGTAAGCTTTTAAACGTACTATAAGCTAAGATGCATTTAATACATTTAACCTTTGAATATCGAAACTTGTCAGCAAAGTACAGGGTAGGGTGCTGGTTGTTGACTGTGGAGATCTCATGTTTGATGGGGAGAGTAACTTGCTGCTGTCACCAAGTACCATGAAGGAATATCATCAAAGTTCATCACCAGGCGAGGAATATAGCAAAATTTAAACTATATTTGCTACAGAATGTGAATCATCTAGGGCCAGGCGGTGGTGGCGCATGCCTTTAATCCCAGCACTGGGGAGGCAGAGGCAGGTGGATCTCTGTGAGTTCAAGGCCAGCCGGGGCTACCAAGTGAGTTCCAGGAAAGGCGCAAAGCTACACAGAGAACCCCTGTCTCGAAAAACAAAAACCAAAAACCAAAAAAAAAAAAAAAAAAAAGAATGTGAATCATCTATACAACACTGTAACATCAGAGAATGTATAAATCAATCTCAGTAAGTCAGGAACTGCTTCATGCTCAATGTACTATCAGATTCACATAAATTCTCAAATGTGTAATAATAATAATAATAATAATAATATGTTATTATTATTATTATTATTATTATTATGTTTTATATGATGGTGTGTGGTGGATAGTGGCCAAGCATGTCTCTGGGTATACAAAACTGAAAATTCCCAAGTCCTACAGTCAGGAATATATAGTGTATGACTCTGTAGGAATTTCAGAAAAAATGTGGAAATGAAGTAGGGAATGTGACATCATGATTAGTAGCACTGCTAGTCTGCATGGAGAACAAGCCATATCCAGGCAGTGGCACATTCCCTGTGGGACTGGAAGGGCCCAGTCTGGTAACCTCTATGTCTGAGGCTCCTAAGATCTTGTGGTCTCCTCACTTGTCAAGGTCTGCAGGCTCCCATTTCCATCCAACTAAGATCATTAAGGAGACCTTGAGAGGCCTGCTTGCTAAGCCCTTCTGGCTCAGTCACATGCTTGTGATGCTCAATAAAGCCTGGGATCAAAACAGATCACTGTCCTTGAGTTACATTTCCATCCACAAACCCTGGCTGATACTTTGGGCATAGTTCTTCAAACCTTTGAAATCCCATGTATCTGAAAGCTTTGCTCACTCTGACTTGTCTTGTTCCACCAATCTCTGCCATCCTTTATTTTTCTAATAACTAAATATTTCATTTGAAGGAAATAAACTGATGTTATTGCTTGATACCAATGTGCAGTGATGAGATGCCCTTCTGCTGTTCATTTTCAAACCTATTTTTAAAAATGCACATAAGCAGATCTTTGTCCCCAAGCAATTTAAATCCTCTCTGAAGGGATTAGCCTAGAATGTCTCTTCTGTAGAAGAGCCCTCCCAGATCCTTACCCTGAGCTTAGATCAAGCCTTGTTATTCTTATAACACTAATCACAAGAACGGCTTCCTTCTAGACTCTTAGATCTAAGCACCCTTTGAGCCTTTCAGCTGCGCATATGATTTCTTTCTATCCTTCTGTTTCTTCACATAGACTTTTGTGAGCAGAGCTGAGAAGAACATGGCATTATTTTGTGTTCTATTATGAATATTAATGAGGAAAAATAATGATATATCTTTCTATATGTATTACACTATAATGCTGTAGCTTGATAATAGGAACTTGTATTTTGTCATCTTAACACAATGCCAAACCCAAGGCAAGAGTAACAATAAAATCAAGCAAAGCAAAGCAAAACAAACAAAAATGAAGAAAGATGTTACTTAATGAATAAATGGATACATACAGGAAAAAAATCTGTTTTCTGTCTTCCTTGTCATAGTATGATAAAACCAAAGTAAAAATGACAGTGTCTAAAACCAGATGCAATATAACCACATTTCTTATTTTAAAATCCTATCTTAATCTGAACATTTTTTTCCCTCTTCCTAATAGATTATTCTGTCATATTCACAGCTGGCCAACAGAAATTCTGTGAATTTTGGTGTCTGTGCAGGTTAATCGTGAGCTAAAATGCCAACATTCATGTGGCTCCACTTCATTAAACCCACCTTCCTGGTGACTTGTACCATGTAAAATTTATTATTAAGAAGCACCCAAATTGTGCCAGGGTCAGCAAAACAGGACCTGTTAGTCATCACAGACCCAGCTCACCTCGATGAGCTATTGCTCAGCATACTGACAGGCAAGGTTTCTGAGAAACAGCTGAAGGTGAAGGACAAATGTGTAAATTGTGGAATACAGCCATGCACCCCCCCTCCCCACTGCCAGATTGGGTGTACAAGGCTCTAAGGATGCAAGGTCACACAGCCAACAGCCATGATGGGAGTGTGGGCTGCAGAGCCCTTAATTGGATGTACATGCTTTGGCATCGCTGTGCCCTGATTAGCTCCGTGTGGACTGATCAGCACTAGGCTGGAGCACAGCACTCTCAGGGTAAGAGCATATGGAAAGTGCAGATGTTCAAAAGGTGGCTTCACCCTGCATGCAGCCAGTGCGCCTCCTTAAAGAATTACCATAGCTTATCTTGAGCAAGAATAAGCAGGAAGCATCTAAATGAATTCTTCTTGGTAAACAAGTCTAATAGTTTCATTTTCAAAGACAAATGTCTTGCTTCTCCTATTGGGCATGTGACTCTAAAAATCATACTGTCCTTGAAACCCATAAACATTTTCCCTATAACTGAAAGGAAAGATCATTACTAGTATTAAATAAAAGGGATAAGCAAAGATTCTCCATGGCAGGCCAAGTTAGAACAATCCAAATATCCCCAGGTCATATAATTTTTAATATATATATTATATTAGTTATCTTTTTATTAAACAAGTTTATGAAGCATCTATAGAAACTTAGAAATATTGAAGGGGTAATGGATACAGACAACTGAAGGTCTAAAATAAGATTCATTTCCTTGTAGAGAACATGACTTGCTACATGTGAAATGTGAATCAGATATCAGCTCAGTACTTAGTCTCAATCTTCCAATAATTAACTGTGCTATCTGGGCCTCAGTGTTGTCAATCAGTGCTAGTCAGTTCCCATGGGATTACAAATGTATATCCAGGTTTAAAATGTGAGTTTAATTCTTGTCACATAGTTAATTTATACATTGATACATCTATTTGAGTATCCCAGTGCTTAATCTGTAGCAGGCACAGTTCTAGGTTGTGGAGATGCTTCTTCGATGAGAGGTACAAATGTAGACTCTGGTGTAGCAACACAAGGTTTACCATGGAATATATGGAAAAATATAGATGAAGGATTCAGTAGGGCTACAGACACAGGAGAAACAAAGAAATAAAATACAGCCTTATAACTAAATGATTTATCTAGGGTATTCAAAGTAAGTGCTACTGTTATATATTAGTGGAAATAGCATACCAGTACTTAACAAGATAATTTTACATAGTGATAATGCCTTGATAAAAGTAAAACAAAGTAATATTTGCTGTACATATTATTTTGGCTTTCTGTTTTAGGGAGGAGTGAAAGTATACATTATATTGTATATGATTTGGCTTCAGGTTGGGCCTGTGTATCTTTTTCATACTCTGGTCTGATATGAAAAAGATGGTTCAGGGCTGGAGAGATGCTTCAGCAGTTAAGAGCATTGGCTGCTCTTCCAGAGGACCAGGGTTCAATTCCCAGCATCCACATGGCAGCTTGCAACTATCTGTAACTCCAATTCCAGGAACCCTGACACTCTCACACAGACATACATGCAGGCAGAACAGCAATGTACTTAAAATTAAAATAAATCTTGAAGAAAAAAAAAAGATGGCCCAGTTGGGAGCATGCCACCCATAAGGCAAAACTTAGGAGCTGAAATGAATTTGTTTAAATTCTTATTTGTAATTAACAAACAAATAATGGGGTATCATTGTGGCAGTTACAAAGTTTGAGTCAGTTGATTTTTCTAGCCAGTTACAATTTCTGTACTACATTGTTGGCAGTACATGGAAATATGCAGCATGAGCTTTGGCATACAATAATAAACTATACTATATGATGGGGATGCTGTGAATATGTGTTGCTCTAATTGGTTCATAAATAAAGCTGTTTGGCCAATGTTGAGGCAGAATAAGGCTAGGTGGGACATTTTAAATGGGGAGAGAAGAGAAGAAAAGAGAACAGAGGAGACACTGCCAACTGCTGCCAAGAGAAGCAAGATGTAAAGTACCTGTAAGCCATGAGCCACAGGGCAAAGTAAAGATTTATAGAAATGTGTTAATTTAAGGTATAAGAGCTAGCAAGTAAGAAGCCTGCCATGGCCATAGTTAAAAAATAATTTAAGCCCGTGTGTTCATTTGGGTCCAAGCAGCTGAGGGACTGCAGGGCCGCAGGAGCTGGGGGTACCAGGAAAACTTCAGCTACAACTATATGCATTTAAAAATTTAATTATCAGCAGGGCGGTGGGGGCGCATGCCTTTAATCCCAGCACTTGGGAAGCAGAGGCAGGCGGATCTCAGTGAGTTTGAGACCAGCCTGGGCTACCAAGTGAGTTCTAGGAAAGGCGCAAAACTACACAGAGAAACCCTGTCTTGAAAAACCAAAAAAAAAAAAAAAATAATAATAATAATAATAATAATTATCTGAAGGATATAGTTACCTTCCCTAAAATTTCAAACAAAACCCAATTTTCTTCCAATGTACACATAAAACCCATTTTTTTTTAATGTGGAAAGCCCTTCAGCAACAATTATCTACATACTTTTACTAACATTTAAACAGATTTGCCAAGCACATTTAAGCACTATCTGATTAAAATTATCAGATAATCAATTCATGGCCTATGTCCTTGGAGCTCGCCCACCCAGATATTTCCTTCTGTTTATTCTGAACAGATCTTTGATGATTCTAGGACATCATCTGTCAACATCTCTGATGTGGGATTGCATTCCTTAGATCCCATGTCTTCTTTCAACAAAATCTAATGCCAAATAATATTCATCAAACAAACATATTGCAGCAATTTGTTAAATTTTCTTTATACATCTGTAACTCAAAACTGGTCCGCTTGCCTCCTGTATGGCACCATTTATAATGTTTTGGATTATCACACACAGAAAACATAAGAAACTACATGTGCCATTGGAAAGTGGAAATATACATCATATTTGCATAAAATAGATTGCAAAAATATATTGTCATAAATTTTGAACTAATAATTTATCTAAAATGGCACTTTGCTTCATATATTTGCATCTTTATCTAATCACTATATCAAAATGCCAATCTTTTGACATTCTAGAATTATTATCAGTAAATTTAAAATATCTAAACTTGTTACTTTATATTTCCTATTTGTGTAGCTTTTTTTAAAAAAGGAATTAGAATGACTTTAAGTTAACAAAATGATAGTTTACATAAGGGATAGCAAAATTTACATATTAAAAGGTACCTATGATGGAGCAGATGACCTGAGTTGATACTTAACAAAACTGTCATGCTTATTAAAATTTAATCTTACTATATTAATGATATTTTTAACTTTATTTTAATTGCTTAATTCTCAGCAATACAGAACCACTAATAAAGGCCTATGATTAGCAAAAAAAATTAGCTTGTAAACCAGTTAGAATATTAGAAGTAGTTAAGATAAATGCCCTCTGTAGGTATAGCATGGGGCATCCTGCTTTGTGTGTTCAGATTTTCCAAGGCATTTTGACTTTAGGGGTGTATCAGGGTCTTTGTTTTCCTTCTACCAAACCAGGCAAAAGTAGAATAAAACAAATAATTTTGAGAGTAGCAACAGCTTAGCTTTGAGGACTCCTAAAGAAGACTTCTTTTAAGGTATGCTAACAACCCAAAGTTTTGTGTGCTCTTTACCAGGATCATTATGGGCATATATTTACCATAAGCAATCTTTAGTAAACAGATATTGTCTTCTTTGGAGATAAAGAGCAGGTTTGCATCTTTTCCTTGTGGTCTATATTTTGTGGAGGTTTCTCTTCTGAAGAGAGTTGTATTGCCTTTTCTGTTATTTTACCAAGCACTTAAACTAGGTAAATTTAGACTAAGAAAAATGTCTCCTATGTCATAAAAAGACCTAAAGTCAACATGTTCAGAGGATCATCAGATACTCCACTGCAGGGTTAGCAGTTACTCTTCTTTCCAACATCTATTGAGAAAAGAGAAAAATTTAAAGCACTCTCTATTAAATCTGACTGTCCTGGTGCTGACTTTGCACATAAGCATAGCTTCCACATTACAAGAAACACTTGTCTTTAGAAATTATTGTTAAGAATCGACATTTGCTAAAATACTTTATTATTTATTATTACAGCACCAATGAAATACATAGAAGGAATCTTATCCAAGTAATGGTGCCGATGATATGAGTTAAGTTTGTAAAGAAAATCTGAAAATATAGATATTTGAGGGATGATAACATCATATGAGCCTGTGAAGAAAACTTAATAAAGTTCCTCTCACACTCCATAAAGACCTGATTTCGGATCTCCAACACCCATGCAAAAGCCAGGCACAGTAGCTGGCATATGAAGCCCAGGGCTGGGGACTAGAGTTAGACATATTCTGGGAGCTTATTAGTCATCCACCTAATCAAATCAATTAATTATAGATTCAATGAAAAACCAGGTCTCAAAAAGTCTAGTGATAGGAATGGTATACTTCTGTAGATGTAGTTGGTCAGAGATGTCTCTTAGATCTATGTATTGTACAGGCTATTGAAATGCTCTTGATTGCCCTACAAAACTTGACAGTAAGAACCTATTACTGAAGACACCATATACTTGAGTCATAGAACATGGCAAATATAACTGGTACTAACCTGGAACCCTTCATCGTTACTACCTCTTTTCCATAGTGGTAAAAGTTATTATATATATATATATATATATATATATATATATATATATATATATATATATATATATATTGTGAGAGGATAAAAGTAACATCAATTATATCTAGCTCTGAACCCTGTGTTCTAAAATAATGACTGGCCTGACAAGTTATTCTCACCATGCAATAGCGGCATAAATATCAGGGAAAAATCCAATCACTGTTTGACTGTATTTAAGTCCCACTCCACTAGATAAAAATTTATCCCTGGTACTACTATTTAGACATGAAACTATGGCTAGAAAGTTCATAAATCCCAGTAGAGAACTTTTATCCTAGTAACTGCCCTTTATTTGCTAGATGGACATTATATTAAACTGACTCCTAATAATTTCTCATTATAGCCTTAGATCAATGCATGTCTCAACCTTTATCATAGTAACTTCTATTTTCAGTAAATGGTGATTAATAGAGAGACCCATGTAGGCAAAGTTTTCCTGTGCCGTGGCCTCTTCCCAAATAACTGATACAGAGAATCAACATTACTTACAAATGATCAGCCAATAGTTCAGGCTTGTTAGTCACTAACTCCTACAATTAAATTAACCATATTTCTTACCTATGCTTTGTCACACGGCTTGGTACCTTTTTTAGTATGGTATGCCCATCTTGCTCTCCCTGCATCTGCCAGTGACTGTCTCAATCCGTCGCTCTTCATCCCAGCATCCTCAGTCTGATTGTCCCACCTAACTTTATCCTGCCTTGCTATAGGCCAATCACCTTCTTTATTAACCAATGAAAGTAATACATATTTGCAGTATACAGAAGAATTATTCTGCAGCAGACCAGAACTGAAGAAGACATAAAGAATAAAAGACAGCAGAATGATTAACCTTAAATGAAACACATATGTCACACATAATGCCTCAAAAAGCTCAAGGTTCATTTCAGAAGAGGGGTTAGGAAGATTGTAAGAGCCAAAAGCAGTGGATAACTACAAGAACATATGGTACTAGGATACAGTAGGCAAGCTTCACATATGAACACATTGTGACACCATGGAAAGGCTTGTGTAAACCCAAGCCAGATTAAATACTAAAATGAAGGGGGGAGTTGAACATACAATCCTATACCTAGCCATGGAACTATTGGCAATTGTTAGCTGATGGGAGAGGAGAAAGTGTTTTTCTCTAAGAATATATTCCCTAGGAAGTTTCCTATGCTCCAGTGGAAACCTATATATCCAGAATACTGCAGCAAAATGGGTTGACAAAAAAAAAAGTTGGGTGGGTAGGGAAGTGGATCTGGTAGTACTTGTGAGAGGGATGAATATGAGAAAAAATATAAAACTCTCAAAGAACTAATAAAATCTAAGGTGAAGAAGTAATAAATTTAGGAAGATACTAAGCACAAAGCCCTGGCCTCCATACACATGTACAAACACTCACACAAATGCATAACACACAGACACGCAGATACACATACACAAATACACACATGCACACATGCACACATGCACATACACATACATTTTAAACTGAAATTTATGGCTTATAACAAAAACAATTGAGTCAAGACAATTTTTAGATTCCTATATGTTTCTCTAAAAAGAGGCCCATCACCCCATTTTCAACAAAATCATGGTTTACTGGATGTGCTGGTTAATTTTTGTCAATTTGACACAAAGCTATATACACCTGTGAAGATGGAATCTCAATTGAAGAAATGCATCCATCAGGTTGGTCTGTAGGTTGGGTTGATATGTTGTGTACCCTAATAAACTTGTCTGGGGGTCAGAGAACAGAACAGCCACTAGATTATAGATAAAGGCCAGACAGTGGTGGCACACACCCTTAATCCTAGCATTTTGGAGGGGAAGATCCCTCTAGATCTCTGAATTCAAGGCCACACTGGGAACAGAGCCAGGGGTGGTGGAACACACCTTTAATCCCAGCACTTGAGATCTTATGTCTTTGCTTGGCAAGGACACACACCTTTAATCCCAGGAAGTAATATGGCAGGACACAGAAAGGTATACAAGATGTGAGGAAACAGGAACTCATGTTCTTTAAAGTGTGAGGACTAGGAACTAGAGGCTTTTAAGCATCCATTCAGGTGAGGACTCAGAGGCTTTCAGTCTGAGGAAACAAGATTAACTGAGGAGTTGGTGAGGTGAGGTTGGCTGTGGCTTGTTCTGTCTCTCTGATCTTTCAGCATTCACTCCAACATCTGGCACTGGGTTTTTTAATTATTATTATTAATAAGACCATGTAGCAATTCATCTTACATGTGGGTATAGCTGTGGATCATTTTCTTATTTGCTAACTGATGTAGGAGGGCCATACAACTATGAGTACTGCCATTCTTCAGCAGGTTGGCCTGGGCTATGTAAGAAAGGCAAATGAGTAAACCAGGAGAGCAGAGTAAGAAGCATTCTTCCACGATTTGTGTCCACTTCAGTTCCTGCATGCATGTTCCTACCTTGAGTTTCTGCCTTGGCTATCTAGAAGAGTGGACACTTTCATTCTTCAAGTTGTCTTTCGTTATGGTGTGTATCACGGCAACATAAAAATAAGTAAAACGCTAGTAAATTTACAACATAAAAGACTTCAAACTGAGAGCATCCAGGAAGCGTGTAAACAGATCTGTATTTTGTGTGTGTGCATGTGTGTGTTTTACTTACTCCAAGGTAAAAGGTTCAGATTTATGAGAAAGAAAAGTATCTACATATTCTGAAAAGAAGTATTAGTGTATGAATAAGATCATATTTAATAATAACCAATATAAATTTAGTAGTAACATTTTAATTTTTTGAAATTAAATATAGTTATATCATTTTTCTCTTTCCCTTTCCTCTCTCCAAGCCTTTCAATGTACCCTTTTGATATCCCTCAAATTCATGACTTCAATTTCTTCAATTATTATTACACATGCATACACACATACATATACATACACACACATATGTATATATAAAACTACAACCCACTCATTTGCTTATATTGTTACTTGTATGTATATGATCTCCAGGTACAATATCTTGGTAATAGACAACTAATCTGGGGACTTGTCCCCTGGGAATAGTGATTTATTTCTATCTCTCTCAGCATTCCTTAGTAGCCTATAATTCTTTGTTTAGAGTTGAGGCCCCATTGGATTTCCTTCTTCCATATTAGCATGTCTATTGATGTTGTGCTTGTTCAAGTCTTCTTTAGGCTCCCTGAGTAGAGCTTCTCTCACACTCCTAGGAGACACAACCTCACAGCAAACTTCCTGTTTCTCTGGCTCCTACAATCTTTCTGCCCCTGTTCCGCTATGATCCCTGAGCTCTAGGTATAGGACTTGTGTTGTTTGTGTACCAGTTTTAAAACTGAAGAGCTCAGATCACAGAGAGAAAAAAAGAAATAGATGTGATTAACAAATATAAGAGATAATCAAACTTTGTTGCAAAATGATACATGATGAAAGTTTAAACAAGTAGATAATTTTACATAGCTTATTTACTCCAATTAATATATTCCTATGTACATGTATGTGTGTGGTATATATACATGCTTGTGTATTTGTGTGCATGTTAACTCTATATAGTACTGTGTAAGTACTGTCCAACTGGTGAAATAGGCCTCAAATGAAATCCCAGAGTAGTCAGTTACTGCACATACTTGTGTAGCTATTGCAACAGTGGCCACATCTTGCTTGGCAGGTTATTATTTTAGTTCTTGGGTTCACAACTGGTTAACAGCATTAATGATTTTTCTTCCTAGGAGCCTCCAGAATACCTCTGAGTACCTTCTGGGCCTAAGAAAAATAGCCAACAAGGAGTTTCCAAAACTGTTCTAATTTGATTCTTCTATATATTATGACAAAGATACTTGGTGTCTTCAGCAATAGAATCTTATCAACTAGTTCTGGTGAGCACAAAAATGATGGCAAGAGCCTCTTTTATTTGGGGACTTCAAGGGGCTCCTAGTCCAACACATCATAAAGAGGTATCACACACATGACACAGAGATTTTTATTTAATGAATCTTGACTTTTGGTGATAACAATATAACACTTAACTTTGGGTTTTCATATAATTTGAAGAGAAGCACATCAGGTAGAGCTACTATTTTGAGAATAAATTGAAAATGGTAATATTGAATGCTTCGTTTTGGATTGTAGGGTAATTTTAAATGATCATCTCATGTGTACTGTAATCATCCGATAGTTAATGAACCTCTGTAGCTAGTTCAAGTTGGTAAAGATACAGAAGAGCAAAATGCGGTAGATGACATTCAGTTTCTGCTTTTTGAAGGTTACTTAATAAATAGATAAAAGCTCACAGGAATATGCTAACAAGAATGTCAACAGTTAAAAAATTATTTTCAACGTATTTAAAGATGGTTTAAAGACATTGAGCCACTTTTCCACATGTATACATGTCTTGGGTTTGCTTTTAAAAAAACATGCTCGTAGAGAAGAAATAAAGAGTAAATTTTTTCTAGTACAACAGCAAAGAATTACCATTGTCTAATGGATGGTTTCCTACATATATACTGAATTTCATTTTATTGTCTTTAGAGTCTTTGGGGATTAAAATATGGGGCTAAGAAGATTACTATAATGCATTAACAGTCCAAACTGTGATATCCCAATTATAACAAGAACATGTAATATCCAATACATTCACAACTCAGAATGTGATTGCTTTGTTGATTGCTTATATTGTCCTTCTTCTGGTAGGATAATTTTGCAGAACATTTAAAAAGGTTACATACGTAATCATTTCTTACAATAAAAAAACTGTTACATTAACAAGAAAGTAACAATATTGTTTCAAAACAATTCTGAAAAACTCCACTGACAAATCACTTGGTAATAACTTAAGTTTTATTACCATGATAGGTAGTCCTATTTGGTTTTGGCCATCATCTCTTAGAAATCCATTTGAATATCCAGATTCTTTTAATGCACTTCAACTTCTGCCCTAACTGTAGCATCTTCATTAATCTGAAATGACTTTGGACATTGTTTTTCCAAAGATTTAAATTATTTTTACACACATAGCAATTTACAAGGATCAGTGAACCAGGGTATGTAACTGGTTATATCAGCTATACTATCAGAGAACTTGAAACAGTATTTATATGAGGTCATATGATATTTTTACTTGAATCTAAGTCATTAGAATTTTTTAAATTAGTTTACTGAAATTTCTATCAGGGAAAAATTTTAAATGCTTCACATTTTGAATTTCAGCACGCTTTTGCCCTGATCTGATGATTTACAAACACACAATTCATTGTTATAGTTTTTTTTTTTGCCACTATTCTGACTTTTATTCTGGCCTTCATAGTATAAGGTAGGCCTTCAACTAGGACTCACATTTGCTATATTTTAAGACACATCCTCAACCTTGCCACATGCATTGTCTTTCCAAATATTTTCAGAACACCACTGTTGTCCTACCAATTTCTCCTCCACAAATTATTCTTTTAAATTTTTTCTTCTTATGTGACTTCATTTGTGGTTCTAACTGTAATGGCATTTTACTTAGAGGCTCTAAACTCAGACATTTAAATGCTTATTAAGTCATTGATATTAAATTCAAAAGCAAAAATGTGTAAATACATGAAGCATAATTCATCATTTATCACTTTAGGCCTCCATGAATGGCATCATCAGTCTTCTTTTATCAATTAACAAAACTGCTGATTTTAATATTTTTCTTTACCCACCTGTGCATACATAAATGTATCCTACTCATTATTTTATGGTTATTATTTTATAACTGTGTTGATACAAATTATTAAGATTGACTCTACACAACACTAATAAAAGAAAAATACAAATGTTATGTCAACCTTCCAGGTCAGAACAGCGATCATATCTTGGCCATCTTGACATCAACACACAGTTTTTACTGTTGTAATATGAGACATTCTTCAATAATGCACATAGTATAGGAAACCATATAAACCCAACAAGACAGAACTTTCCCAATTAATGACCATTCTTCTTTGCTTATGACTGGCTTTGTGTTATGTTCTACTTTGGTTTTTCCAGCTTTTCTAATTCACATATGAACTTTATCACTAGCTTATGGTTTTCTTTTCAAGGCAGACTTTAAATATCCATGGAAAGATTTTCTTTCCCGGATACATCAGGGTTAGTCACAAACCTATGCTTAGTTTACAAGTGCTGTGCCATTACTTTTCATAAGATATTTTACATACAGAAATACTTATCTAGTATCATGAATAAGCCTTGGAAACCAAAACATCTGTGTCTATTAACTTAAATCTTATAGCACACAACACATGGTAGGAACTATATGAAAGACAGTGGTATAATTTTGAATGACTACATTTTTATACATATTAGACCTATTATCATAGCTCAAATTACTGTTAGAACTTTATTCTAACCCTTTTATTAGTTGCTTTATGAGTGTGTCTTATTTTCTTTTTACTCTCCTGTAACTTCTGGATTACTTTAGACTTCTGTTTCTCTTCTTTGTAATATGACAATTGTAATGAGAAACTAAAATGAAAATCTTATTTTTCTTCATTTAACATTTTTGTTTGACAGTTTACAATTTATATAATGAATTTTAGTCATTTTACCTGCTTTTCCTTTCTCATCTCTCTCATTGAAATACTACTTTCCAACAGGTCCTCCAACTTTCATGGTATCTTTTCATATTTGACTCCATATTCAGTTAAAATTATCTGCTTGACCATGGATTATATTTATCAAGCTAATATTCTCTGAAATAAGCTTTATATTTGGGTTTTTAATTTCAGGTTTATTTACATTTAATTTACCCTTCTTTGATTCTTGTAATCGATTTTGTGATTGTGTGTGTGTGTGTGTGTGTGTGTGTGTGCTCAATTTTGGATCTTTCAATGTATTTTAAATTTAAAATGTCCTACAAGGATGTTCAATTACTTCTACTTCCATTTAGCAATAATCCTTATGCACTGAATATGTTACTTTTCTATTTTTGGCTTTCTTCTTAAAAATGTGCATCTCTGCACTTTTAGACTATCTTATTTCTATTATATAACTCTGAATTCTGTAATCCAGGTTCTTACTGAGACTTTTATCCATAAAAATTTGACACTAAGCCCAATACAGTAGCACTAAGAATTATTACATTTGGGAGGCAGTAGCGTTTTTCTACATAGGAAGAATGTCTTGCACGGACAAGGAAATATATAGCTCTCATAATTAGCATCTCTATACATGTCTTAGATTATTGAGGATTTTGGTCACTATGCATAATAACTATCTAAAGAAATATATTCTCTATATAGTACTAAAAGAAATATGAACTACAATGGGTATGTTGTCAGTCATACACAACATCAACATTTCTAACATCAAATATGTATAGTGGATTTTGTATAAATCTTTATAATTTTAAAAAGCAGAAATAGTTACGCCTGCTTAAGGTAATTTTGCCAGGCATGGTGGCTTACCCCTGCATTCCCAGCACTGGAAGGTTGAGTCATAAAGAATGCTGTGAATTTGGGGCAGGCCTGGGCTACATAATGAGGCCCACTACTAAATGAATCTTGTCTCAGGGAGGGGGTGGCTGAGGAATGGAGGGAAGGGCAACTGAGGTCAGGATGTAATATATGAGGGGATAATAAATAACAAACAATAAACAAACAAACAAACAACTGTAATAAATAATAAATACTAAGCCTGCTTAGTGCTACCTGCATGTGCACACTCTTGTTTACCCTACAGAACTCTATTAGGTAAGACCTTTCTTGCTAAAGGTACCGCATACGTGAGTTACGAAAATGGAGAAATCAAACTGGCGCAGATCTGCAAGAATCATCTCTATCATTTAACTGTCATAATGGTAAAGGTTCTAACGCCTCTTTTTGAAATGAAAACTAATCAACAGTCTCACCAAGATGTGAACCTGTGAGCTACACAACCTGTTGACCTGACAAGATATGGCCCAGCAGTGTAGAAGTGACACAAATGTTATGAGAGTCACCAACCCCTTTCTGATTGGATTTAAGATCTGATGCACAAGAGGAAATCTCATGCCTTACAGTGTTAACTGCACCAAAATTCCATAGCTGGCTATGCCACAGGCCCTAGGGGAGAGTCCAATATTGTAATTATTATAATATTGTAATATTAATTACTATGCTAAATGGTCACAGTAAGAAACTTCCCCCCTTAAAAGCCTATTACATTTAATATGTCACTAAATGAGAAATTTAACTGATAAAAAAGAAACTTCTCCCCTAAGTTCATATCTTTATATTGAAAGACTACTGCATCTTTGAACCTTTATCAGGGAATCTTCTTTTAGAGTTGATGGTGATTAATGTGGAGCATCACAACTAGTAACATGCAGAAAATACAAGACTATGAAGTGCTTAGCTATAAGTGGATCATCTATTTTATACTCCTCCCCCAAAGGATGAGAGATCATCACAAAAGAGGAGGAAGAAAGATTGCAATAGCCAGAGACAGTAGATGTCTGTGGTGAAACAGCATTTATAAGACATGACTGCAGAGTTGCACATGAACTCAGAGCAGTGATGACTGCAAGCACAGGACCCACAGGAGATCAAGACAATTAAAATCCAACATGGATGGGGGAGGGCTCATGAAGTCTACCCCTATCTGAGGAGCTATTGGCAGTTGATGGCTGACTGAGGAAAGAGCATCAGTATTCTTGGTGGAAACAGGAGTACTTGAGAGGCTACTCATGCTCCTTGAGATTACCCTGGACTTCCAAGTCACCATGCTAATGAGATTTATTTATAGGACAATCAGCCTGGTTAACAATATTCCAGTTCAGTGTCTCTTGTCACTGTTCTCCAGTAACAAAGAATTTCAGACTTAAAGTTAATAGATGAAGCAATGTATTAAACACTTACTGATGTCACAGACTGTGCTAAATGTTTTGGATTTATTATCTTGGTTGAATTCTGTAAAATCTAAGAAATAGTCCATTTGGGCTACTGTTATAGATGAGGACATTAATATTCACAAATTTTATATAATTTATCATAAATCACATAGCTAGAAAGTTTGCTGTGCTGTTTTTATAACTACATTCTTTCAAAGAATATTCTTTTCTTTGTATGCAATATTTGTAAAGAATATCTAAAATATAATATGCAAAACTGGAAAATGATGAAACAAGTTTGTAAGAAGAAGATGCCTATTAGAATATTTAAAGATACTAACTTAATTTAATGTATTTTCCTAACAGTGAATTTTCTACTTAAATTTCTTTTTATTATTCACCATCAGCCTACTAAAACTAACAAGGTGGAACCTGAATATAAATAGTTACTAATTTCCTTGGATCCAATATTCCCTATAGTCTTAAATTTATGTATTTCTATTGCCAGAATCAGCACTTTCTTTTTTAAGTTTTTGTGTTTACTTTTATTAAATCATAGGAACAAAACACAATGAAAGCTCTGTTCAGAAAAATTAAATGCTACTTGATAAAAAGAAATGACCAAGGCTGAAGCATACTGACAGACAGAACCATGGCACATCATTCTTTCTTCATACTTTAGGCTAAATTAATATAATCCAAATGCATAGAGATACAGATTCAATGTGATAAATTATGACATGCAGATTTTGGAATGCATGCTGTTCAATGTCTAACATTAATGATTATTTAGAAGGCTTAATAATTATTTATCAGTATCTAAGTGTTGTTATTTTTCCCTAATTTACAAACCTTCATCTTTTTTCCCCCTGACAGTCTTTCTAGTTAAGGCAACAAAGCAGTTAACTTGTCCCAGATATTTTAGGAGAGTAACCTCTAGCTGCTTTTGCTAGGGTCCCTGTTAATTGCAGTGTGACTTCCTATTGGCAAAATTCCTTTTTTCATCACCGAAAATAGGAGGGTGGGAATTGAACCCAGACCTCTCTCACATGCCGGGTTGGTGCTCTATCACAGAGCCTTGCCTAGCCCTTTAAATTTGTGATCATTGTCCTCCAGTTGTGTTATTTATATCTATTACTCACAGAATTCAAATATCACTTCAAACTCATTGTCATCGATAACATCTGCATGTATTGGGGACATCTTAGCATATTATTAGCATGAGTCACTTAATAGCAACTATAAAAACAGCAGCTGTGCTTTCATCAGATTTCATTGTCAATCTGATTGGTTTTAGAATCACCTTCATGATTTAGATGCATCTCAGGGTGCCACTGTGAGGGCTTTTCCAGGCATGAGTGACAGGGTGAAGTAAGACCTATTTGCTAATGGGCGTGACACTGAAGGAGCAAGCTGAGTCTTGGCATTACCTATCCTCTTCTTCCCCTAGCCTGCTATGATGATGACTCCTCTGCTCTACTACATTATCAAACTATGATAAGCTCCACCCCCTCACATCATGAGCTCAATTACATCTTTCCTTCTTTATGTTATCTCTACTGAGTACATTATTATAACAAAGCTAGGGTAACTTACACTCATCCCATTCTAGATTGTTGATATTGAACAATGCATTTACAATCAAAATCTTGGAGCTTTCTTGTATATAACATGCATGAAACTTGTGCTTTTAGCGGGGGATATATGTAGCTTAGTCGGCATAATGCCTGCCTATCATAAATTTCTGGGTTCAGTCCCCAGTACCAGGAGTAATGGTGCATGCCTCTATTCCCAACACTAGAAATTTAGAGGCAGAAGGATGAGTAGTTCAAAATCATGTTTAACTATTGGCTACATAGAAAGGGGTCTGGTAGTCTACCAACCTGGAATCATGATATTCTGCCTCAAAACATATAGAGATTTATTTCATAAAAGCCATACTTGTGTATGCACATATGTGTTTCCCATGATGCAGTTCTTTGTTAGACCTGTGCATATGGCTAAGGTATGTATACATCCATTAAACAATCACATGCACCTGTGTGAAGAGAAAGATGAACCAATTTAATGCTTTTAGTGTTAAGCCTCTCTTCTTGTCAGTACTAAGCAAAACTATCAACACCAAGACAGACTTTTCCCAGTGTCAGATGTGAAGCATTTCCTCATGTGCTACATGTCACTCTATACTAACTCTCCAAAGAAAGACACTTCAACTTTTGATGATCCTAGTAGTTTTTGCTCACAGCAAGCTTCAAAGAACTCCTCTGGTCACAATAATTACAATTTTGGAATCACTGCAATACATAAATAATTTCATTTAAAATTACAAACACTAGGTCCATTTTAATTTTATCCTGGAAGCTTAATTGTAAGTTTGTCTTCCCTAAAATTCTCTTTTTATATAAGGACAACTGGAGAGTGCATCCATATCTACATTTTTTTCATTGTTCTATTCTGATAATATGCAGCTGGTATTTTGAGTACATGAAATTTTTTTTTGTAACAGGTAATTTATAAACATAAAATTGGAATTAAGATGTGATAATTGACTAGTACTTGAGTTTAAGGTAATAGACTTAGTTGTTCTAACAATGAATGTCTAAGCACTCAGAGGGAAGAATGTAAGTGGTACAAATTGCATAGGGCCCGTGGGCTTTCAAGAAGACTTTGAAATCCTTTAGCTTACATATGAAAATTTATTGCAAATGGATTTTTTCCAGCATAGGGATGTTACTTAAAGAGCAATTCAAGGCTCAGTGTGATATTTAGATTTAATATTTTACAAGCTTTACAGTTAACTTATTTTAACTCCTTGAAACTTAAATGTAATGTAGTCTTCTAGCTGAATGAGTATATTATTCATCTAACTATTGATGATTTTAAAGATCAACACAGCAGTAGGGCAGAAAAAGAACAGGATTTGCTACTTAATCTTTGAGATTCTCCTGTAGATATTCTTCTTGGCCAAAATTCCCCAAACAAGCTACTCAAATACTTATTGAAATGGAAAAGGAACAAAACACATCTCTCTTATTAAGGGTGGGATATGAATATAGTATGTAAGTGTCAGGTTCCCAGCTAGGACTACTAAGAAGAAATTTGATTCCCATTAGCAATACTTATGTTTCATAAGGGAAAGAAAACCAGTTTGTTATAAAAACTTGATATTAATATGTATATCTATTATATGCTCAAGTTATATAGTTTAGATTTTATAAATTTTTAAAATAAACAATTTGTTAAAAACAAGCTGTCATTCAAGGCCAAGGTGCAGGGAATAAGAGACTTCAGAATATTAAACCTAAATGGAACATACCTACCTCCACCTGAGGTTCAGATCCCAATGCAAAATAGGAGAAAAAAAAGTATGTAAAACTCAGTAGCTATGGATGACTCCAAGGAAACATCTTCAAGAAACAACAGCATCTGCACATACAAGCTTAGTGATGTGGTAGCATGCACAAAAACCTTTGCAAGCTCAAGCCAGACAAAGTCCTAGCATGGAGAAGATAGCTGGGGACACAATCCTAGCCCTACCCTGTGGCAACTGGCTGTTGTTAGCTGCTGATGAAAGAAGAGTCACTCTTCTCTAATAGTAAACACTGGTAAATCGATCAGACTTGGTTGGGAGACTATACATCCAAGAGTATTTGGGCAGTGTAATTGGTCTGGTTTAGTTTTTTGTTTTTATTTTTGGGTTTGTGTTTAAGGATAAGAAAGTGGTGGGATAGGAATTGGGGATGAGTCAATTAAACTTTTAAATAAATATGCATCTATGAAAAGAAAGGAAGGAAGGAAGGAAGGAAGGAAGGAAGGAAGGAAGGAAGGAAGGAAGGAAGGAAGGAAGGAAGGAAGGAAGGGGAAGGGGAGGGGAGGGGAGGGGAGGGGAGGGGAGGGGAGGGGAGGGGAGGGGAGGGGAGGGGAGGGAAGGGAAGGGAAGGGAAGGGAAGGGAAGGGAAGGGAAGGGAAGGGAAGGGAAGGGAAGGGAACAAAGAAGGAACAAAGGAATTGGGAGAGATAAAGGAAAATTTTTGAAGCTAAGGCAGGAAATTGCCAAGAATTCAAGGTCAGCCTGGGCTATAGGGTTAAAATCTTTTTTTATTTTCTTTAAAGATACATTTATTATAATATTTTTAATGTTTAAAAGGATAGCAATAGCAGCAGCAAAATCCTGTTACAACTGACCCACATCTTCCTTCTCTGACACTGCAAATCTTTTCATGTCACTATTTTCTCTACAAAGATGATTGTTAGGAAGCATTTTCACTGCCTTAAATAAACAACGCATCAACCAATAATGACATACTCCATAACCTAACGCTAAATATTAATTGTGCTGCTGTTTTAGCTAAGCTGTTCAGAAGTCAGATACAGAAAACCAAGAAAATCTCGTGATAGAGACTGGAAAATTGAGGAAGAATTGGACCAAGACCAGTAAAGCTCAGACTGTACTAGGGGTAACAGTTGAAACTTGAGAAAGAAAATATAAGCATTCCAGGGTAAGAATGAAAAGTCATTATAATAAAGCACACATGCTTAATAATTGTATGAGTTAGTTTATATTATGGAAATGAACCCAACTCCATGTACACAATGGTCATCTCTTAATCCAAATGCATACCTATTATACCATAAAAGGCAAAATTTATTTTACAGGGTAATATATAATTCTTAAAATGTTTTTTTCCAGGGTCCAGAAAAAAGCTTCATACCTACACTCTGAATAATCTTCCC
Source organism: Peromyscus maniculatus bairdii (assembly GCF_049852395.1). Taxonomy (NCBI): domain Eukaryota; kingdom Metazoa; phylum Chordata; class Mammalia; order Rodentia; family Cricetidae; genus Peromyscus; species Peromyscus maniculatus. Next base: position 34,609,485 of record NC_134868.1, on the reverse strand, counting down.
CAAAGATGTGACCCCAATGTGGCTGAGAGTGATGTTCTGAACCACTGAAGCTAAGAGAGTTAGGTTAAGGTCTGCCAGAGGACAGTGCTATATTCTATTCCCTGCAACAGCAACACTATCAAGGTCTGTCCTCACATGAGCTTCATATATCAATCACAGACCGAATAGGCCAGTGTTACTGACTGAAGAGAATAGCAGAGGTAGTAGATGGCAACTGTGCAGTCCACACTTAGTCTATTTGTGCACTACAGGTGCTTTTAATTCAGAAAAGATTCTTTTATAGCTGTTTTAATAATTAAATTATCCTCACAACACCCAATAAGAAACAGACATCATTGGGTTCCTATACTTTCTGTTTCTAGTATAATCTTTTTTTTTTTTTTTTTTTTTTTTTTTTTTTTTTTTTTTTTTTTTTTTTTTTTTTTTTTTTGGTTTTTCGAGACAGGGTTTCTCTGTGTAGCTTTGCGCCTTTCCTGGAGCTCACTTGGTAGCCCAGGTTGGCCTCGAACTCACAGAGATCCGCCTGGCTCTGCCTCCCGAGTGCTGGGATTAAAGGCGTGCGCCACCAACGCCCGGCAGTTTCTAGTATAATCTTAACTGTGATTTTTAAGTATGTATTGAGTGAATGTATTAGTTACTTTTCTTATTGCTATTACAAAATCCCTGCTAAAGCCAACTTAAGCAATAAAACCTGTGTTTGTGTTTACTGTACCATGTAGTCTATCATGGGGAAAGGTGGTGTCAAAGGGAGGAGCTTGAGACAGACAATCACCCTACATCCAAAGTCAAGAAGCAGACAGAACTAAATGTCAGTGTTCAGCTCACTTTCTGCTTTTCACTCACCCCAGAAACCCATCAAATGAAGTGGATCTTCCCACTTAACCAACATAATCTAGAATATTCCTGAAATATATCACAAGACGTTTATCTCAAAAGTGATTCTAGATGCTCTCAAGATGACAATCAATAGTAACCATCATAATGAAGGAATAATAGAAGAGAGAGAGAGAGAGAGAGAGAGAGAGAGAGAGAGAGAGAGAGAAGAAAGAGAGAGAAAAGAGATACAGAGAGGCAGACAGTAAATATTGTTTCAATGTTCTCAATCACTGAGTAATAACTCATAATGAATGAATGTAAGATACTAATAAATCATGACAAGTTGAAATGTTCATGTACTATCTTGGTTATTTTCTGATGCCTAGAAAATTGAATTGATCTTCTTCATATGGGTGGGATTTATTCAACCCTGAGTTCTGAGGTAGACTGGAGTTTGCAGTGTAAGAAAGATTTGACCTCAAAAATTATAACCCAGAAGCCCTCTGAAGTTCTCCACATCTTCATGAGTTTTAGATTTGTTATTATCTACAATTATATGAATTAATTCCTTAAAGTATTTCTGTTTACATGCCATCCTTTTCCATTGTCCCTCTGCTGAACCTTCCTCCCCCTCCAGCCAGAGAGAGGTATATGCACACACGCACACACACACACACACACACACACACACACACACACACACACACACACACACCTCCACTGCAGACACTCATAGATTTCTTTTTCCATTTACTTATGGACACAGTTTATATTTGGTGTTCATTATATAGTACACAGGAAATAGTCATTTAATCCCTTGATTGCCCTGTTCCCTCCTTTCCTGGCAAGAACATCCCTTTGCTATCTAAAAGTGATATTTTTCTCCAATTTATGGAATCACTTTCATATATGGACCTATGTCCATATTTTGTCATTTAGTTATGATAGGGAATACACATTTTTCCAGTTATACTCATTGAATTAAGCAGTTTCTTACTCTGCAGCATGCCAACTCCACCTACAATCTACTCCACTGACCCATTGTTCAGTGCTGCAAATTAATATTCTTGACTAGACTATGAATGTCTAAGAACAAACACAACACTGAACTCAATAGGTAGTTATGATGCCCTAAATACCACATTGACTTTTTGTGTAGCCATAGTTTTGCATACTTAATTCAAAGACTTTGACAAATTCTGTAACATCTCAGGGAAATTAACACATTCAGTTTGAAGTCTCTTTTCAGAACTGAACATATGCAAAATAATACATTTTGTTTGTTTGGGGTGACATATAGTTACAATGTCCAACATTTAGAAAAAATATAAACTATCATATTATCTTAGAGATACATTTCTAGGCTAAGAAATTCATTCCCCAGATTTTGTATGAATCTGAATAATTTAGGAATAGCACATATTTAAATTTCAAAATACCATTCTCTTTTAAAATGTCTTGACATTTTATAGGGTCGTTTACTTTTAAAGTATACTAAAACTTAAGAAGGAGATGAATATGATAACCTCTATGAGTATCTTTGGAAAGTAAGATTGTAAAATAACTAAGTGGGTTATTTATAGTCATACAGAGAACCCTCAACTTAGCAAATGAGAAAACTGAAGCCTAAGGACTTCAGAGATGTCAGAAAATGTGCCACTCCAGTTAGAGAGAGTCTGCTCGAGCTCTCTGCCCTGGAGAGTTCCATCTATTTTCCTCTCTTCTCAGTCTGACCAGATGCCTCTTGCTTACTCAAGGCACTACCACAAGCTATTGACACCTACAAGAGTAATTATAGAAACGTCTTCTGTATCATATGCAAAAGAGGCAAGTGCTTCTAACTTTTTGCATATATTGGTAATTGAAGATATTTTCCTGCTATGAAGTCTAATTCACTAAAATAGTTTTTTTCTGCTATCAAATATTTTAGAACAATTAAGATATCAATGAATCATGAAGCATTAGGCAGAAATACGAATCATTTGATAAATTCCAAACCAAAGGGAAAACATCAGCATATTATAGACCTGCCAAGTATTAATTCCTCTATAGAACAAGTGTAGCATATGGATGAAATGTAAAGTCATGGCTCTTTGCACTGTGTTTTAGCATCTAATACTGAAATTAGGAAGCTCGTATCATGTATTAAATACATATCCATTTTCTCTTCCAAAATCATGGAGGAACACATTAAATATCTAGCCATTTCATGTTTGAGGTTGGTGTTTGTTTCTGCAATTTGTGGTAATGTTCAGAACTTTGGGGAACTGAGTCATTATAACAAGAAAAGAGGAATGAAAAGGAAATTCTATATACAAGAGAGCTTTTGGTGAGTGTGGAGACCAGAAGGGGGCAAGTCATGAGAGCATGAGACTGAAAGGGGCAAAGGGGAAGACTGGTGTGATTGCAGACAGAATGAAGGATTAGTAGCAGTAGCCACAAAGAAAGATGTCTAGAAGAAAACTGTCTAATTTTCTCCTGACACTTATCACCCACTGCTCAGAATGCAGTGAGCACATAATTCTATTTCATCCTCAATCTATCATCATTTCTTCTTCACTCATCGGGAAGGCTACCTTTCAGCTTCAGTTCTCCATCTTTGATCACGTGGTCCACTCTAACCATCCTCTATGTCTAGGTGGCCTCTTTGTTGCCTCTCATCATGCCTGTCACCAGCACCAGCAGGAACACTGACAAGAGATAGGATGGGATACAAGGCCATCCATTCCATGGAAATACCCAAGGAGGTCAGTAAGCCTCTACCCTTCTCTTTGCCTTCCTCTACATAAGTCCAGCCATGCTCTTGACCACCACCTCCACTGACCTTTCTTCCCCAATGTTCCTCTCACTGCTCTTTTCCTCTGTCATACAGAGAACAAAATATGGAAGAATCCCTTCCAGTGCTACCTCCCAAAATGGAACATCACTTGGCAAAGACGTTCTTAGAAAATGCCTCATTTCAATCAATTGGGAGTTTAAAAGCTATGAAATTTGACAAGTTGCACATTCCTACATAATTATAACGTGTCTCGTGCAGTGTTTTAAGCTAGGAAGCCAAATGCAAAGTGATTTTAGCAACTTGAAATGTTAAATTACTTGTTTGGAATGTTCCTTATGGAGAATGTTCTGTAATGAAATGGATTTTTTTTTAATAATAGGAAAAGTCAGAAGTTCACTCGGTGGTTTGAGGATACATTTGACCCAATGCTACTGTATCATTAATAGACATTAAATGGCTTCTGAGTTAAATACACTTACAAAATCATTTAAGAATATGAATATGACAAGAAATAAATTAAAGCAATTGAGCTATTAGAATTAAACAAACCCATGCATTTGAATTTAAGTGCATTTCAGGGATTTACAACAGTTATAGCAGCAATTTGGAGTGCTGTGGTTGGCACAATTTCCACTATAAAATAATAAAAATAAGAGGTTACTGCAAGAATTGGATGATCATAACCATTAGAGAACAGTTGACTTGTCTATTAAAATATCACCGTGTGGCCCAACAGATAGCAGCCAACAAAAGAAACAGTTCTTCTATGTGCACAGGGCAAGGAGAAATTTTCTCCTTTCTCATTCACCGGCACCATTAGGACATCATCTTCCTCCTATGCTTTACTCCAGTAACCGCCTTGAGTTTTACTTTGACCTTAAGTGGGTATATCAAGAAGAGATATGCATTTACTATGACTTCTCTTGGTTGGAAAAGTTCCAAATCAATGACTCTTGGTGTGTGCGGTGGATTTTAGATTAGTGTAAATACCACCTACCCCAAGGATCTAGTGTTAGTGCCTCACAGCCCCCATGCAGCACAAGAAAGCCAAAATAAAGAAACCATCTCCCTCTGAAATTTGACCCCTCCTTAATCTCCATGATGAACCTAACAGTCACACTCCATGCCTATCTAGACTGTATCTAATTAATAGCAAATTCTTCTACTTTCTTATGCACTTAAAGCTTTTGATCTTTTGATCCATTCTGGCTCAGGTTAAGGTAACCTCACTTCTAAAATGAACTAGTGGCTTTCTACTTAGCCTCCCACTTACATACCTGACTTTCTGCCACCCGACTTCCACAGAGTTATCAGAAGGATCTGATAACACCCTCCAGTATAGAGTCTGCTGGATTTTTTTTTTTACTTTGATTGCAGAGGTGGATCCTTTTATGTAATAAGATATAAATTTCCATCTTCCATATACCTCTATCTACTAAGGGCTCACACATACATCCTTAGGTTATATATCCTTTTCCATGTAAAACTGTATTGGTTAGAAAAGAATGGAGAATATATTCTCTCTCTCTCTGTATATATATATATATATATATATATATATATATATATATATATATATATATTTATATATATATATGTGTGTGTGTGTGTGTGTGTGTGTGTGTGTGTGTGTGTGTGTTCATGTATATGCGATTTCCTCTGGAATTTCTGAAATTTTATTTTTGTTTCCTAGTTGTATTCATAACTACAATTTAATGCTTTACCTCAAATAAGAATTTATATAAATTTTATCCTCTCAAATTTCTGGATTATACCAATTTCTTCATAAATATGCAAAAAAAACCACTGTAAATATATATATATATATATATATATATATATATATATATATATCCTGATCTGTGTTGTTTAGAACTCTTTTCAACCTTACTTTATTAATCCACACCTCTACATTGCCTCCTAATTTTACTCCATACTGTAACATACAAGCAATCCTAGAAAGTTGTCATTATAGACCAGCCTCTATGCTCTCTCCTACTCTTCTTCTATCCTTCTAGCAAAACAAGCTTTTAAACGTCACATAATTAGTACATTGTCAAGGTTTGAATTTCACACATTGTTGTAACCATAATCTTCAAAATTGTGTTTTATCCTACATTTAATTAGATTCGGCATTCATTACTAGATTTTACTCTTTATTGAAAACTAGAATTCTTCACCTTGATTTCCAACAAAGACCATTGGAACCATATTCTTCATTAGTTTATTATATATTCAAAAACCTTCTGCCTATCCTTTCCTACTTGACAAACATTCAGCTTGCTTTGGTCTAAGCTAGTAGTTCTCAACCTGTTAGTTGTGACCTCTTAGAAGGTTGAATGATCCTTTCACTGGGGTCACCTAAGATCATGAGAAAACACAGATATGTGGTGGTATTGTGTTCACCAAAATAGTGTGTACCTTAATAAACTTATCTGGGGTCAGAGAATAGAAAAGCCACTAGTTAGGCAGTGATAGCACACACCTTTAATCCTAGCATTCCAGAAGCAGAAATCCATGTGTTCAAAGATATAGACAGGCATGGTGACTCATCACACCTTTAATCCCAGGAAGCAAGCCTTTAATCCTAGGGAATGATGGTAGAAAGCAGAAAGGTATATAAGGTGTGAGGACCAGAAACTAGAAGCATTTGGCTGGTTAAGCATTTGGCTGGTTAAGCATGAGGCTGGTTAAGCTTTCAGGCTTTGAAGCAGCACAGTTCAGCTGGGATTCATTCTGGTTGAGAACTCAGAGGCTTCCAGTCTGAGGAAACAGGACCAGCTGAGGAAATGGTGAGGTGAGATAGCTGTGGTTTGTTCTGTCTCTCTGATCTACCAGCGTTGACCCCAATAACTTGCCTCAGGTTTGATTTTATTAATAAGAACTTTTAAGAATCCTTCTACACAGATATTTACATTATGATTCTTAGCAGTAGCCAAATTGCAGTTATGAGGTAGCAATGAAAATAATTTTATGGCTGGGGTCACCACAGCATGAAGAACCAACCGCATTAAAGAGTTGCATGATTTGGAAGGCTGAGAACTACTGGAACTCTGAAGTTTAACCTTTTTCTTTGGAGACTTACAAGCATTGCTCTATTTTGCATTGTTGTTTTGTAGTCAACTACAAGAAGAGTAGTTCTGACTCATAAACTATAGATAACTATTATTTTCCTGTATGGTCAGGAAGCTATAATTTCCTGTAAAAATCATACTTGGTTGCCCATCCCTCATCCCTGGTTTACTCATGGAGATCTCACCTATTTCCTCTTCCCAGGGCAATCCATGCATCCCTCTTTGGGTCCTCCTTGTTGGTTAGCTTCTCTGGAGCTGTGGGTTATAGTCTGGTCATCCTTTGCTTTATGTCTAGTATCCACTTATGAGTGAGTACATACTATGCTGGAGGAGTGGGAGGAGGGAAGAGAGGGATCTGTGATTGGTATGTAAAATGAATAAAAAAAATTTCTTTAAAAAAAGAAAGAAAAAATCGTTACATTGTTGAAAGATGACTCTATTGAAAAAATATTGCTTTGTTTTGTTTTATTTTGTTTTTCAGAGTATCTCAGGTACATTCATTCTCAAGAGTCAACCTATTTCTAAAACTTTTTTTCTTGCATTGTTCAGTGGTTTTGTGATCCATGGTACTGGTGTTTTTAATCAGTTTCTTAACAGAGGGGGCATTTGTTGCTTGTATCTTCTCTTTCAGTTCTGTGACTGTTCATTTTTGTGTGATTTCTTCTCTACTCTGTCTTCCAGTAGTCTTCTCCTTCTTCATAAATTCTCCATCATTTCTCTGGTCCTTTGGCTTACTTATATTTTTGTGTATCCTCTTTTTAAAGATACTTTTCAATTACTTCTCATCTTTAATGGGGTATTTCTGGCAGAGGCAAAGAGGAACTTCTGGCCATGCTCTGGGAAGCATTTCAGTGAACACCCTAAAGACGTACAATTTCTAGGATAGATATGGGTCTTGGATCACTTTTTTTCAGAATCTCCAAGATAGTTCACTATGACCCACCACAGAACCCTTCGTAAGTCTTATTTATTCAGTGTCAGAACACAGGAGAGTGCCCTGAGCAGGCTGATTATGTCATACTTCAGATCCCAAGAGTGGGACAGGTTAAATTGTACTCCTCCTCCATGCCAGAACATGGCTCTTGGGGAATTAAAGCCTTTATGAGATACTGCAGATTAAAGGGCACCACTGATGTGATATCTTCCTAAAAGAGATTAAAACAAGGGATGAAGATGCAGGGGAAATAACACTTGGCAAGAGGAGTCCACAGGGGAACAACTCTATCAAACTTCCCCCTTGGACTTGAACCCTCCAGAATCACTAGGAAATAAATTTCTACTACTTTATTCCCAGTCCATGGTATTTTCTAGAAGGACGCTAGGGAAAATCCATTATTCTTCCTAAAAGGTTCTTTCCACTTTAAGAATCTCCCCTGTAATTTTTAACCCCAATTAACTGCATCATATCCTCAGGTCTTATCACAATGGAATATAGACTTCATTTTTTTTTAGGCTTATCCTCATATACTTTGTTTTGGGGCTAAGTGTCTATGGTTTTATTGAAAATGTTATGTTTATTACAATCTAGTATTCCTGTAGTTATAATTTCACTTCAGATTGTAAAGGGGAGATAAACATTCACTATTTACAGTTGTAAAATTAGAAGGATAGAAGTGTTTTGGTTTTGGTTTTGTTTTCAAACTTGTTTTTTGGCTGTTTTCTTTTTTCTTCTTTTTTTATTTTATAATTTAATTTAATTTTACATATCAGTCATGGATTCCCCTGTCCTCCCTCCCCGCTTCTCCCTAGCCCACACCCCATTCCCATCTCCTCCAGGGCATAGACTCCCCTGGGGATTCAGCTCAACCTTGTAGATTCAATCTAGGCAGGTCCAGTCCCCTCCTCCCAGGCTGAGCAAAGTGTCCCTGCATAAGCCCCACATTCCAAACAGCCAGCCAGCTCATGCACTGAGGACAGGTCCTGGTCCCACTGCCTGGGTGCCTCCCAAACAGTTCAAGCTAATCAACTGTACCACTTATCCAGGGGGCCTGATCCAGTTGGGGGCTCCTCAGCTATTGGTTCATAGTTCATATGTTTCCATTAGTTTGGCTATTTGTCCCTGTGCTTTTTCCAATCTTGGTTTCAACAATTTTCATTCATACAACCCCTCCTCTTTCTCGCTGATTGGACTCCTGGAGCTCCACCTGGGGCCTGGCCGTGGATCTTTGCATCTGCTTTCCTCAGTCACTGGATGAGATTTCTAGCATGATAGTTAGGGTGTTTGGCCATCCTATCACCAGAGTAGGTCAGTTCGGGCTTTCTCTTCACCATTGCCAGTAGTCTATTGTGGAGGTATCTTTGTGGATTTCTGGAGACCTCTCTAGCACTTTGCTTCTTCCTATTCTCAAAGAAATCTAACGTATGAGAGCTAGCTAGAGATGATTGCTGGAACAAAACTTGGGCGTGGGGAACATAAAATAAAGAGGAAAAGAGGAAAGATGAAAAAATATGGATTGTTACAATTATTAAAAAAATAGAAATATAGTAAGATATCCAGGAGGTATTATGAATCTATGTATAATAAATAATAATAGCCTGGCAGTGGTGGCTCATGCCTTTATTCCTAGCACTCAGAGGCAGAGGCCAGCAGATCTCTGTGAGTTCAAGGCCAACCTGGTCTACAGAGTGAGTTCTAGGAAAACTAGGGCTACACAGACAAACCCAGTCTCTAAAAACCAAAAGAAGAAGAAGGAAAAGGAGAAGAAGAAAAGAAAGAAAGAAAGAAAGAAAGAAAGAAAGAAAGAAAGAAAGAAAGGAAGGAAGGAAGGAAGGAAGGAAGGAAGGAAGGAAGGAAGGAAGGAAGGAAGGAAGGAAGGAAGGAAAAGAAAAAAAAGAATAAAATGATAATGATGTTAATGTAAACAACCTCTTCCCTTTTAGGATTTTTATCCCTGTCAAGTAGTCTCAGAGATACTCTATGTATCCAGGGCAGTGAATGTACCAGGCAGGGTCATGAGAATAACAAAGATGTAAAGCAAGGTTCCTCACATTCTTGACTGTCATGAGAGAGAGAGAGAGACAGAGACAGACAGAGAGACAGAGAGGAGACGAGAGGAGAGGAGAGAGAACAAAAATAAACCCCACATTTGCTGGATGAGTTGAAGAACTGCCATATCTCACCTACATCTCTGGATTTGTAACTTTCTGTGCTCCTGTCTCTCAACTAGAATATGCTTTACTTAAATCTACTTTACCTTACATGAGAACTCCGTATTAATTACTTTATGTATTTTTCAGAGACAAAGTAGTTTAGACATCTTTCTCCTAGCACAGTGTTGAGTCCCCATTAGGTGTTCAATAATTATTTCTTGACCCATTAACATCTGTTTATACATAGACAACGCAATAAAAATTCAAATAAATGAGAAAGGATGGATCCATACAGAGGCAGGGGAGGCATAATAAGGTAATTTCCAAAATCCTGAATTATATAAATAACTAAATCCATTAGGAAAACAGGCAAAGTGAAATGTCTCTTCCTCTCATACTCTGGGACACATGTCACAGAGTATGTAAATGTTCAGTGTAGAGTCACAGCAGGGTGAGCTGGAAGTAGAAATTAGTTTTCATTGCTTATTTGTCTAAAATTTGCATGTGTTATTCCTGAGGAGACCTTTGTTTCCCCGGGGTTGCTCATTTGTACCTTCTTATCAAGTCAATATGACCTAAAGCACCATTAAGAGGACTCTAATTGAATAAAGCAACAATTCCTTCATTATTGCTCAGTTGACTCTCTGTCATTAATGAAAACGACCTTACTTTGAAAGGCTGACTTTGAAGATCATTATAGATGAGATTACTACTCAGACAGTACTTAAGGTTCTGGCTTTTTTTTTTCCCCCTACACTGGAGATCATAGGACTGGATTTCACAGTCTGTGTTAAGTTTATTTATTCATCTGTTTTACTTTTACGTACAAATTTGTGTTTGAGAGTGAGAAGAGGCTTATATCTATAGTGTTGGACTAATTGTCTTATTAGGTAAAATTTCTGCCATTATAAGTACAAGGACAAATCTTAACACCAGAAAAATAATGTTAAAGAGATTCATGTATGTCAGAGAAAATTTGCAACAGTATTATAAAGGAAAGGAAACTGCATATCATAATCATTCCTATCAATTTTCCACTGTTGTCTGGCTAATTATAAATTATATTGATCTGCTTTATTATCAATGCTAAAAAATAATAACTTGGCATTTTCTAGGCGACAATTAACATATAATTTGGCAATTTTAAGCAACAATTAACATATAACCCATCATTTTTGTTTAGAAAAAAAGAGCATACTAATTTTATGCATATAATTTATCCAACCTAAATATTCCTCATTAAAATAAAATTGGTAAATTGTGCTCCTTATAATCAGCTCTTTTATGTCCTTTTCAGCTAGTATGACCTTTATCCAGATATGATGCTCGTAGGTAAACAGACCTAAAAATTCAGGAGTATCATGATTATTTTCTGTTATGATATTTCTATTCATGAAAGTTTAATTTCTTAAGTCAAATTCTATGTTTCATGGTCTTTGACCTTTACAGTTGCTTTGTCTTAGTTCTTTGGGGCCAGCTATCAGTGAAACAGTCACAAAACGATCTCATAATTACAAGCGCACAAACTTCTAGTTTGGCACGGCTTATCAATGTGAAGCAATTGTCTGTTAAGAAGAATGTAGGTTCTAGGTGGCATGTGAGTATAAATATTATTCTGCTCCATGCTTTCCCTGGTTGCCCTCCTCTGGCCTTCAGAAGTAACATGGAGCCCTCCTTCTGATTTATTTTCTTGATAAGTCCATTCACCATACTTTCCAAACAATTTAAAAATTCAGATAATATGAATTCATTAACTATGTAGGCCTTTGATGAATTATGATAGGACAGTCCAAAGATATTTGATTAAATACAATTGTCTATTCAAATAAGTGAAATAAATATATGACCTTACCAAATAAGCTGTTAAAGCAAAGAAGTTGGCAATACTAGATGACTTTCCATAAAAACAAGTTCTATGTCTGAAGTGATGTATTTTTGGTTACTAACCTAAAATACCATGTGAATTTCACTTAGAAGATACACCAATGTGTGACATTTATAAGTTGAATATAGACTTTGTGCTGTAACTACATCAAATGCTTCTCTTCTCTCTTTAGCTCTTTTGGCAATGTGGGTATAATTCAGGGACAGTAATTATAATTATGTGCCCAATTTCCAAATCCCAAGAGACTAAGTAATCGGATAGATACACATTATCTAATTTTATCCTCAAAATAATCCCTGGAGATCTATGCAATCAATTATCTCGGTTTTTGATAAAGAAAATGAGATTTTCAGAGGTTAAATAACTTAGACAAATCAATTTATCATCCTTAGTCCTTGTTTCCCATTTCTGAAAAAAAAAAGGAGAATTAAATTCTCAGTAGGGGTGTTATCAATTTCAGGAACATCGGAGGGTATGGAATAAGATACATGTCAATATCTGCTCAGGATTTTTAAGCAGTATAATACCTTCATCATGGCAAAATAATAATTCCTGAGACCCCAAAATGATAAACCTTATTTGAGGAAAATATATGCTCCTTTATGTGTGAGTACTACTATAACTAATAACATTGATCCTCAGTATTTTTTCTCTCCTATCCATATAATTCCCCAAGTTTAAATAACTATTTTTCTGGCAAAGAACTTTTTCACAAAAGTCAACACACTTTTATATTTTATATTATTATATTATATTATATTACATCTAAATGAGCTGAGCCTCTATCATTCTTGTCTACATATCTACCCACCAATTCCCACCCTACTACTGGACATACTGATCATGAATAATCCAAAATGTGAGGTTTTAATTTTCTATCTGGTTGCTGATCTAAAATGAAATTATTGTTATTATGTAATAAAAACATTCCTTACATACATTTTATTATGTTTGTTCATAGAGCCCAGTAATTTTAGGAAATGTAAGCAGTTTCCATTTTAGGAAATGTAAGCAGTTTCCAATGATACTGAATAATAAAATTTAAACTTAAAGTCTATAAGAAAAGAACATCAACAGATGAGGCAAGTTGAAAATGGTGCATTATAACAAACAAAACAGGAACTTCCAGGGGTCCTTGAAAGATAACTTATCCAATAGTGTTTCAGCAGTGAAACTTTGTTCAGAAGTCAGAAAAGCATTTTTCATACTCCTAAAAATACACTATAGCTGAGAAAGACACATGAAAGTTTAAATTTGCAAAATACTGAGCATGTGTCTTAGTCCACTAGTCCCCTCTCTGCTGGACCTTAGTGCAGTTTGCCTGTGAGCTGATTCTACTCCCACTGAAGAAGACTTGATTATCTGGATGCATACAGTACAGTATTTAATCATATTGTTCTTTGATACATCTTCACTAGTTCTAGCCAAACAGAATCCATGAAAAACAAAAATCTCCTTCCCTAAGCTTCTACAATATGTATGAACCTCAATCATTTTCAAATTACAGAGATACTCTCTACAATTCTCTAAAGGACATTATTTTCTGTATGTACTTTCTTTCTGGAAAAACCCTGACCATTTTATTTCCCAGGTAGATGAAATCTTTAGTCAAAAGGGATCTCAACTACACAACTGAATGTCTAAATTTCTGATGTTCATATTCCTAGTAAGAATGAACTTTTTGTGGTCTGATAGCAAGCACTTGAGAAAAGGAATTATATTATTGTACTTAAAGACACCATTACACAAAAGGATGTGAAGTTTGGACTCATAGATGGGACTCATTGCATGCTATACTAGGCTTCTCTGCAGTAACTGAGATATTAAATTAAATTAGTCGCTTTTACATTACCATAACAGAAAGAAATGAGCTTGTGCAATTTCATAAACTGAGGACATTATTTAGTACACACTTCTAGACATTCAAGGGCACTGGTATCGGCTGAGCTCTGGTGATGACCACAATGTAGATGAACACAGTAAAAAATCACACAGGAAGCCAAAGAGGAAAGGGAATAGCCAGACTTACTCTGTTATCAGCCACCTCTTGTGAGAAATCATTGAAATACCCTAATTCCTCCTAAGACCTGTATCTCTCGAGTTTCCATGGAACTCCTACTTAGCCCAAGTTCTTAAAGGCCTCACTGCATCTTAAAATCATGATACTCAGGACCATGTTTCTGACCCATAATCTCTGAAGTGGCATTCAGTCACACCATATCAAAAACGCAGGTTTTGCATTTCTACTATCTCAGGAGTTTACAATGAGTTTTAAAAACTCATTTAATAAAATACCCTTAGAAAGTACCCGTGTCCAACACATCATACCACAAAACGGTTAACATGTGATACTGCTGGCTGTAGTAAATTTTGACCAAATTCTACCGTGCCCATCATATCTCAGGGTGTTTTGTATGATGCCAGGAGGCCATAGCTCCTTGCTTCTCACCACATTTTGATGTACATGTGGAGATACCTAAGTGGGAGGTATCACTGTCAATATTCCTACTCTAAAAAAAAGAATTGTGACAGGTTCTCAAGAACTCAAGGCTGCCTTTACTCCACACATTGTCTTCAGCATACTTTTGATAATATCGGTGGCTTAGCTAAGTTCTGGCAGTAAACGACATTTTGATGGTTTTGAAGTATTTTTTGAATAAAGTTTTGGCTGGCGGCTTGTCTTTACAGTAAATTTCTTATACAGGGTGCATGAATTAACTCATTAGAAAAACAACATTAGTTTAATGATATGAATTTTACTTTCAGATTCATTGCTGTAACTTCTCTTTCATTGAAGATTCAACTAAGCTCATAAAATAGTAATATTCAAAAGCTTAGAAAATAATACTGAAGATGAAAGTCAAGAAGTTAAATTAAAATGTCAAGTCATTTTCTTCAAACAAGATATTGATATTCCTATGATATGTATTTATGAAGTTTTCTTACAACTTATCATATAAATTAACATCAGACATCCTTTTGGATCTTTTCACTAATGCTGACTGGGATATTAAATTGTTTTAGTCACTTTACATTACCGTAACAAAAACAAAAACAAATGAACTTAGGTATCATCATAAAGTGAAAATATAGGCTTAACTCACACTTCTATAAGTTCAAGGGCACTGGTATTAGCTGAGCTCTGGTGATGACCTCAATGTAAATGAATACAGTAAAGATCACACAGGAAGCCAAAAAGGGTTTCTAATTTCTAGTTACCATCTCAACTACAGAGTTGATGTGACATTTTTCATGCAGCAGGGAAAAATATAAAATGCATAGAGGAATATTCATTATATTTACTGTACTTCTCAAGTACTTTTTAATCAGCTACTCTCACTGAATACAGAAATGACCTCACGGTAGAATGAGTAGGCACATTCTGCCCAATGCATGCGATACTTTATGCATGTTGTGTTTTGATTATATTATTGATCAGTCATGTTTTATACAAGGAGATGAGATAAGGAACATATGCACATTAATAAGCACTGAAATTGAGATGCAAGCTCTCCCAACAATGGCCGGAGAACATGTTACCAAAGCTTGAAATTCAATTTCTGTTGTCCAGTTATACTAATTCTATTAATGTGTTACATTTTTAAATATGAATATATCTTTTTTTCTAATCCCTTCATAATGTCTGCTCTGTTTCTTTAGCACAAAATGTTTTGGGTTCTGTTTCTTCAATAAAGATCAATTGCAACATATATATTTCATATAAATGGAAACTTAAATCATGAAATAAATTTCAGAGGCTTTTTTAGATGTAGTGAATAATGTTTTCATAAAATACTCATTGGCATCAAAACTAAGGAGCATATGAGGGCTACTGTTTAAAGTGCATAGAGACAAGAAAGAACACTGCTCTGCCTTGCTACATGGCAGAGGACCACACATTGTTTTCAGCATACTTTTGATAATATTGGTGGCTCATCTAAGTTCTGGCAGTAAGCAATCCCCAATCCCTGGAATGGTGCTACCTATAGCTACAGTGAGCCTTCCCACTCAATTTACCTACTCTAAATAATTCTTCACAGGTATACCCAGAAGCTCCATTTTTAATAATTCTACATCCAGCATTGACAATATTATCCACCACCACCACCCCTTGTCCCTAGACTCTGATTCAGCCTCTTTTAAGTGCATGTCATGAAGCATGCATATCAACCTTATAGATCAGCCCAAGACATAAGTGTGCAGTGCCGCCAAACCTTCCTCCAGAAACTGTCACTGGCATAGACTTGCCTCGTGTGGCATCTACACAATTATAAACTAAAGATATTTTTCCGTTAGCCTTTCTTTTGGAAATTACAGAGAATTAAAAGATGGTACTTACAAAAGGGTGTTATTTACTCTTGCAGTTATTAATAAGCTTTAATCTAGACTTGTGTCGCTATAAGTCACTCACAGGAAGTGTACTTTACTGTCATTACCAATAGAAAAATAGCCTTGAAGCCATTGAAAGCTTGCCTTTAAGATGTTGATTTTTTAATATAGGTATATATCACCAGCATTTAGTCTGATTTTACAAAACTAACTATATAATCTTCATATATTTTTCTGTTTGTTCTGCATATTTTTGTTTTAATTTTTGTAACAGAGTCCCAATATGTAACCCAGGCTGGTTACATTCCTTTAATTTAGCTATCTCCTTTATTCTATTGTTATAACAAAGAGATTATACATGAGTAGATATTCTAATGAGCATAATACTCATTTAAATATTTCCCCTGTCTGACTAGCACTTAGACAACTAAAATTTAATTATTGGATTAAATTACTGAATATTTTTTAAATTATTGCTTTAGCCAGTGTATTAGTTACTTGCCTTATTACTATGAGAAAATGCCTGATGAAAGCAACTTGCAGGGGGAAAGATTTCTTTCACTTTATAGTTGGAGAGGAAAGAGCCCATCACTGTAGGGGGAGGCTTGACAGCAAACTCTGATGCGGCTGATCACACTGTTTCTGTACTTAGGAAGCAGAAAGTGCTAACTCCTGGCGTGATTCACTTTCTCCTTTTTAATCTAGTCTAGGTCCCCAATCCCTGGAATGGTGCTACCTATAGTTACAGTGAGTCTTCCTACTCAATTAACCTACTCTAAACAATCCTTCACAGGTACACCCAGAAGCTCCATTTTTAATAATTATAGACCCTGCATTGACAATATTATCCAGCACAGACAGAAATTTTACTGATGTGATTTTAAAAAATACCTAAGAATTTAAGGAAGAACAAATTGACCCTGGTTCAGAGTTTGAGAGGTATCAGCCTAGGATGGATAGGAAACAAGGAAGACTGGAGTGGTCCATGGGGTCAAAATTATGCAGAGAGAGAGAGAAGAAAATGACTACATTTCTTGCTTTGTTCCCCTTTCTTTTTTGCTCCAGCCTCTGGGGTGGACTGGTCCACACTCTGGGTAAGCATCTCCACCTTGGTTGATCTTTTATGGAAATACCTGATAGGAACAGGCATGTATATTTTATTAATTTCCTAAGCACTTTAAAGTCCAGTTAGATGGTAACCCAGATTAACGTCCTCAGGGTTGAGGATAGAGCCCCATTGCTAACATGCATTCTGAGCCTAGAGGATGCCCTTAATTTGATCCCACACTGCATGAACTGAGCAATAATGTGGACCCGTGTAACCTCAGTACTCAGTTAGGAAAGGCAGGAGGTTCAGAATTTGAAGGGAATCCTTAGTTGTTTGGGGCTGTTTTCAGGTTTGTGAAACCATATCTAAAAAGATAAACAACAAAGCCACAAACAGCATCCTCTACAATTTCCAGGACAGACATATACTATAGATGGTTCTCTTCTTTCTTTTTAAATGACTGGACAAAACTTAATTTTTATCTAATAGTGATAGTTTGTAGACAAAGAATACTTTACCTTTGTCAAATTTATAGTAAGATCGAGAAGTAAATAGAATATAACTGAGAGCTCTAAGTTTCTTACAAACATGACTCTGCCACTTTTGACATATTTGCCCTTGAATGAATTGCTTAGTCTCAGTGGGCTACATTCTCACTCACATGTGTATTGCCGAGAACTGAGGGAAAAGGCAAGAAGTGCTTGCAGCCATGGCCTACCCTTAGGGAGTACTGTGTTAGGCATTGTATTTTATCAATGCAGCCGTCAAAATTTGGTACTGCTGTTTTAATTTGTGGATGAAGTTATTGCTGAGTGAGTTAGTATTTTGCTCAGAGGAAGACTAATGAGGAAAGAACAATTCAGCTTTGAGACATTGTTTGACAAAATACGGTCCACAACTATGCACTCACATATACAATTGTCACCCCACCTGAAGTCAAAGTCTGTAGACTAAAAGCGAAAACTGTTTGAAAAGTTATATTTGGACTTATATCTCATTACTCAATGTTTTCTTATTGCTGACTTGTCACTTGTAGCCAGAATGCATTAAAAATGGAAATCTATTTCTCAGGGGAAAATCTTGGCTAAATTTTACTGTTTGCAGTATATTCTTAAGAAAGAAATATAATTAATCACAATTTCCCACTTATTCACATACTAAGCCTAAGATTACAAGCCATGCAGTGATGGTATACAGAAAATAGATATTTTAGCCAAACTATACTGCCTGCTCTTAAAACTAACACCCTTGAATATAGCTCCCAAGGCTAGTTAGTGTCTATGGATTTCTCCATATTTGGGCATCATAGTGGTGTTTGGCAAAACGTCTGAAATTCCAAACTGAGCCGGGTGGGGGAAAGACTTTTAAGTCCCAACCTATATAGCTCCTGAGAGGTAGTAAACAGGAAGTCCTGAATCCAAACCAATGTATACACCTCAGAAGAGCAATTAAAACATAAGCATATCCTGAAAGGAAAAAAATGTGCTCTCATCTTAGTAATTAATTGGGAGATTAAGAGCCAAGAAAACCTGATTAATCAGGACTTCAGTTTGGAAGAGCTCCAACGGGGGCAAAGAAAGAAAGAAAACCCAAGGGGTGCTCTAAAACAAACAGATGGTTAATGATGTGTAGGTCAGCAACAGACCTGGCTTGGGACTCAGCTCACAAACACTGATTTTCTTCCCCTTTGAATCTTCATGCCAAACAGGTGCAAAAGAATCTGAACAGCGAGAAGTTGCACAGTTAATGGAAGAGGCTAGAAAATGAAAATAGTGAATTTCCAAGGGAAATGGTAAGTGTCCGAAATAAACCTGAACATCTTCATTGTGGATGATAGGTGACCTGGTATTTTCCTTGAATAATTAAGACTGATTACTTTGATTCTGCACGTTCAAAGTGTGACATCTACTTGATTGACAGTGACACAGTTAGAATAGAAAATAGTGTTATTCTAATGACTGTTTTCATATTAAAATGTTTGACTTAATTACCATAGACATATTTGAATTGATACTCATTTTTCTTAAATAGACCTTGCTTTTTTTTAACCCCTTTCAACAAAGGTGGATAGGAAGATAGTTATACACAGTCAATAAATTTCTGATTGAGATAATTAAATGAAATGTCTTTCCAAACATGAGGAAAATAGATAGCATTGCCCAACAGTTGTAAAAAAATTATTTCTTTTACTTTTTGCGATTATTATACAACTACACCATTACTGCCTACTCTTTTCTCCCTCCAAAGTTTCCCACATATATCCCCTAGCTCTTTTTCTAACTCATAGCCTCTTTTCATTGCCTGTTGTTACAAAATGCGCGCACACACACACACACACACACACACACACACACTCCTATATACAGAAGTACAACAAGATCTTCATTAGACGTCATGTACTTCAGACACAGGGCCAAGAGGCCTCTGAGCTAGAACTGATCCAGTAATTTTTACATTTACTTTCCTATACTGAAACCCTCACCATTCCAGAAGACTTAGCCATCCAAATACATACTGAGTAAGATGTGACAGCAATAGGCATGTTTGATATATGCATCATGTACATATAAATTAATATTCCAAATATATATCATAAATAAGAATCACCAGATCATTTCATTAAAGAATAAATCTGAATTCCGCCATGGATCCTTCAAGATACCTGCCAGATAGGGAATTCAAAATCTTTAGACAAGGACTGGGGAAAAGGCTCATTTAATAAAAGCACCAGCTACATATGTATATGGTCCTGATTTTGAACACATGTAAAAAGTCGTGTAGAGTAACACATGCCTATAACCCCCCAAATGGGGGAGCAGATAAAACTGAATCCCTGAGGTTCATTGGTCAGCCATTATAGCAGAATCTGTGAGCTTCCAGTTCACTGAGTGATGCTGTCTCAAGAATGAATAAATAATAAACCAATATATAAATCTGGAAGGCAACTATGGAAAGACACTTGTCATTAGTCAACTTTTGCCTTCTGTATTCACACACATTAGCACATGTACCACATGTAAACATACATACCCACACTAGCAAATAAATACATACACATATCTTTTTAAAAGGTACTGGTATAATTCTTACCACCCAACTGCTATGTGAGAACCATTGCCATAAATATTCATTATTGTAGCAAATAATCATCACAAGACCACTGTTTACAACCAAGACCTGAGGAAAGTGTATATAAAAGGTAGCATAATATGATCCGTAAAAGTACGGATCATATTATGCTACCTTTTATATACACTTTTGGTTTTTCGAGACAGGGTTTCTCTGTGTAGCATTGCGACTTTCCTGGATCTCGGTCTGTAGACCAGGCTGGCCTCGAACTCACAGAGATCCACCTGGCTCTGCCTCCCGAGTGCTGGGATTAAAGGCGTGCGCCACCACCGCCCGGCTCATTTTGTATACCAATCCCAGTTTCTCTTCCTTCCCTTCTCCTGCCCTTCCCCACCCCCTTGCCTCCCCCATCCTTCTTCCACTTGCTCAGCCATGACACAGGGTAGGGGAGCTGGGTCCTGCCTCAACTTAGTATGCCAGAGCTTGTTGAAATTCGTAGCCTTTGATGTGACCAATTGACTCAATGAGAACTATGAGCTGTTCTCTCCAGTCCTAATTTTAACATTGGAACTATGCCACTTCGGTTATTATGCCCAATCCTTAGAACATTGAAATTAATAGGGGATACAGTAACTATTGCTTTCCAGCTTTCAATGGGAACATGCAAATGTGCATTTATTGCTGAACTATTAAAGGATGCTCACTTAATGTTTACAATAATTTGGAAGTGGGAAATAATTTAATGAAATATCGTTAGCTTCTGAACTGAATCAAAAAAGAGAAGGGAGAAAAAATTCTCATTTACATATATTGAATGAATATTCATTGTTTTGCATGGAAAAAGAGAAATAAATTCTTCCAGATGTTTTGTACACAGACATCTGGATACTTGAGATGCAAAAGACACCTGTCAATTGTAAATTCTCATTGGCAATCTTCTTAACATGATTCTTAATGCAAAAAAAAAAATGTAACAACTAGGCACATTTATTCTTTAATTGTTTTAAGCCATATCTTAATATCTGTGTATTATAAATTAACCAAGTTGTAAAATCCATTTCATGAGGAGAGAATTAACATAGTCATCACAGGCATTACTGTGTTTCAGAAAGGAAAGTCTGTCAGATATCTCAGCAAACCCCACATTTGGTTCTTTGATTGTACTGCTGACAGCAAACAAAGGCATATAAACAATTTTAACTGTCCATAGAATATTGTTTGAAGACTAAAGATCTCTAGGAGCCGCACATGTTACACACAGGTACTTACTATCACATTGTCCAGGGAACTGTCAGATTTTTATTTTTTTGTGTGTGTGTGTGTTGGGGTGGGGGTATGTGACAAAGGTAGGCCTTTGTCAGAAAAAAAAATCCCCACTTAAGATCTGAAACAGGCCACGGTAGTTCATCCTCCTCAGCAATAATAAAAATCCAATAAACACTTCTCTGTGACATGAAAAAGTATTAAGCTTTCTTAGACCTAGGTAACATCATAAAAAATGTTTGTATTGGTTTATGGGAGAGCCCTTGTTAGCTCTCACGGAAGTTCACAAATGTACAAATGTGAGTGGCAGCTACTGTATGAGTTCTGAGTCATTATATTCACCATTAGGAACTCTGAACTCACAGAAGGGGATGCTTGATAGATCCATTCAAAACTGTTCTTTCACATTCTATGCAGCACCAGGAGAGGGGTGTATTTCATGTTTAACATACACAGATGCAAAGCACACATACTTCTGTGGCATGTTCAGCACAATTATTGCTTAAAATGGAAGCTAGGGCTTATTTTCTATTCATTTCACTAGTAATAATATTCAATTAGGATCTTTTTGTTAAACAATCTGTATATATGTTTCATACATTAATTAGGATATTAACTTAGAATATAAAAATGTCATTGTCAATGAATAATATTGAGTGTCTCCTGCCCAGCAGAGTCTTTATAAAGTCTCTGCAGCATAGAAAAATACAAAAACACATCAGCAGGAGAGAACTCTCCTTCAAAGACCATACTCACCAATACAAAACACAAAAGATGAATAATAATAATAAAAAATGGAATGTCAAGGCAAATCTTCATAAGTTTTGTGACTGAAACAAAACAGGAGAGTTGGGCGGGGTATGACATGTATCCTCCTTTCTTCTGGACAGTCTCTGAAGAGATATCAGAGCTGGAACCAAGAGACAGATAAGAGCTTCTCCTATATAATGAGCAGAAAAAAATCAGATATAATAATGTCCTAAAATAATGGAAGACTAGAACATTCCAAACACAGGGAAGGAACTGAGGTGGCAACATGGTGGATAGAAGCAGAACATGAGATATACCAGGATCTCGGCTCTCCCACTGTTTATACCATCAGCGCTGCCCTACATATCTGTAGATTCACTGTACTATAAGTACATTCTGCGAAAAATATTTTCATGGCATGGTATTTGGAATTTTCATCCAATTCATGTTCTTTCCATTTGTCTCTTACTAGGTTCTATAAACTATTACTTAATACTTTTAATGGATTTTAGTTGTTGGTTTTATTTTAGGCAATAACAAAACTCAAACCCTCAAGTGCATGAGGAATTTACATGTTTTTGCAAAATAAATATCTACTCTCCATAATCTGCTGACTTTTTTTGTTACCAAGTATAGTTCACTAGACCTAAAAGGCCTTGTCAGCACCCATGACACTCAGGTGTCCTCTGCATGGTTCTGAAGGGAGTAAGCAGAAGGCTACACAGGGTAAGTGAAACCACAGTTTATATTTCAAAGCTTTTCAATTTTCAATGAATTGCAATTGATGCGTTTGACAAATCAAACACAATATATATTTGTCCTTACAGACTCAATAATTTAAGATCCCAGGAAGATTCAACTGAAATTTTGACACCTATGTGAAAATTAGGCTGATTTTCAAAAACAACCAAACATTGTCACAATGAAATTTAAGTTGTGAACTAATTTTATAGCTGATAAGCTGATTCTGGAAAGTTAACATCTCCATATTTGGAACAATTAATTCTTAACTGTCTCTGAGTACTGGCTTTCAACAATGTCAACTCAACATCAGGAACTTTATTCAGTACCTGAGAAACCAAACTATGCCTGTTCCACTCATATGAGAAATAACTCATTTCACTCCAAGAGCATTGTGAACAGAAGAGTCATATAATCAATTTCCAAACTAGAACACTTTATACTTTCAAAGGAGGCTTTACTAACAAATGTGGTAGAATGTCTGAAGCAGACATGAATGTGTTAATTATTTTAAATATGAAGCATAAGCCCAGAAAACCTTTGGTCTTACACTTGATAGAATGAAAGACATTAAGCTAAATTAATTATAAACATCTTTATGAAGGAACTTATTCAGTAGGTTACTATCTTCTCCTAATTAAACTATTATAAATCACCTAGAAGATAGCAAAGAAGAAAATCTATATGACATTAGTATTGAAGATAATGCTTCAGACATAAAACCAACTACAAACGTAATCTGTTAAAGAAAAGGAAATGTTCTCACCAAAATTAAAAATATATTCTCTATAACAGATACCAAAAAGGAAATATGAAAAACAATCTACAGGGTGGGAAAAGGTATTGCAAAACACACATCTAGCAAAAACCTTCAAAGTGAATTCTCCATTTAAAACTCAATAACCAAAAGAAACCTCATTGAAAAGTAGGCCCAATATATGAAGAAATGTCCCAAAAGACAAGTAATCATATAAAAATGATCCACATCATCTGTATTCAGTGAATTAATTCAAATCTGGACACCATTACATGCTATTGCATACTATTTGAATGGCTAAAATGGAAACAACTTACAATCACAAACTGGTGAATTTGTGAAGCAAGAGCAACCTTCATTCAACACTGACTGGTCATGACATAAGAACTGGTAAAAGGATATTTGAAGATAATTGGTAAATTTTTATACATCTAAATTCACAAATAGGCTTCTGCTCTAACCCAGCAATTAATTAAACTATAAAAATAACCAGAAAATAAAATCCACGCAAACATCAACTCACCGATGTTTACTTTCATTTATCACTATCCAAACTTGGAAACACCAATACACCATGTAAAATGATGTAGTTATCCCTTGTCCCTACTTGCTGCCAGACATCTTTAACCCCAATGTGTTCTTTGATATCAGGGCTGATAGCAAGCATTTATGTCACATCTGCTTCGAGCTTTTTGCGGAGAGAGTTTCAAAGACAGTTAAGTCTATGGTTATGAATAAAATCATAACAAGAAAAATATGTACAAATTATGCCATATATATAATTAAATATCACTCAGTAATAAGAAGAGAGCATCAGATACCATTCTTGGGCATATGCCTAAAGGAATCTACAACCTTTTATAGAGATACTTGCTCAACCATATTTAATTTTGGTCTATTCATAACAGTCATAAATAGGGCTGGAGAGTTGATTCATTGGTTAAGATAACTTGTTCCTGAAAAGGACCCAGGTTCAATTCCTAGTACCCACATGGAAGCTCACAACCTCCTTGGGCATCAGGCATTGGTGTGGCATAAAACATTCATGCACACAAAATAATAATAAAATAAATCTAAATAAAGAAGTGAGAATAAAATAAAAAGTTTTATTTAAAAAATTCATACTCACTCATAGGAAGATGCTAGATGTGGAACAAGGATGACTAGACTGCTACTCACATCACCAGTGAGGCTACCTGGAAAACGGGACCCCAAAAAAAGACACGGAGAAATGGACAAGATCTACATGAATAGCCTGGTCATGAGTGGGAACAATGAAGGGCGACAGTCAAGGGAAAGAGTGGGAGATCCTAGCTGGATCAAGAAAAGAGAGGGAGAACAAGGAATAGGAGACCATGGTAAATGAAGACCACATGAGAAGGTGAGAAGGGGAGGAAGCAGAGAGCTAGGGAGGCCCACGAAGATCCACAAAGATACCCCCTCAAAAGACTGCTGGCAATGGTCGCGAGACGGCAGGAACTGACCTACTCTGGTGATGGGATGGCCAGACACCCAAATAGTGGTGCCATAAACCCCATCCAAGGACTGAGGAATCTGAAGGCAGACATCCACGGCTGGTCCCCTGGTGGAGCACTGGGAGTCTAATTAGTGAGTAAGAAGAGGATTTATATGAGCGAGAATTGTTGAAGCCAAGGTTGGATAAAGCACCGGGACAAATAACCAAATGAATGGAAGCACAGGATCTATGAACCAAAGGCTGAGGGGCCCCCAACTGGATCAGGCCACCTGAACGGGTGAGACAGTCATTTGGCTTGATCTGTTTGGGAGGCAGCTGAGCATTGGTGCCAGGTCCTGGGCTCGTTGCATGAGTTGGCTGTTTGAATCCTGGGACTTATGCAGGGACATTTGGCTCGGTCTGGGAGGGGGGAATGGACCTGCCTGGACTGAGTCTACCAGGTCAACCCCGGTCCTCGGGGGAGACCTTGATCTGGAGGAGGTGGGAATGGGGGGTGGGCTGGGGGGAGGGGTGGGCGAGAGGGGGAGTACAGGGGATTCTGTGGCTATTATGTTGAACTGAATGGTGTTATAAAATAATAATAATAATAATAATAATAATAATAATAATAATACCAAAAAAAAAAACTTCTAAATATATGCCAAATGTTAGTGCATGAAAAATAAAGCCATTGCTTTTCTTTAAAAAAAAAAAAAAAATTCATAAATTGAAGACAGCCTAGCTTTTCATCACTGGATACATGTATAATGAAAGTTTGGTACATGTATACAATGGAAAACTGTTCAACTGTTAAGAAAAATGAAATTATGAAATTGGTAGGCAAATGGATGGAACTAGAAACTGTCATGCTGAGTGAGGTAACCCAGACCCTAAAAGACTAACATCATATGTTTTCTTTTGTATTCAGATGTTGGCTTTTAAATGTTAAATAAGTGTTTCAGTCAGCATAACTGTAGAGGTTACATAACTGGTAAGGCAGGTATCTTCAAAGGAAAGGAAAATAAAGTGTTACACATGGATAAAGGGGGAAACTACAATCTGAGTATTAAATAAGAAAAGGATGGGTAGACAAAGCAGAAAAAGGAATATGTGGAGGGTGAACTAATACTAAGGGCCCCTGAAAGGCAATACAAAAACAAACTACAATAGAAGCTTCCTAAAATATATACATATATAATATATACATATATTAAAAAAGAATCGTCATATAAAGGAGGAAATGATGCCACCACTAGACATCTCTTAAAACCAAGTAAAACCCTTAGTTCCAAGAAGGGTTTATATATTGAGTCATTGCCTAAGGCTAAAATATCACTGGTTATTGCTAAGGATATTTGTAACTAGAGTTTTTCTGGCTGGCCCACAGTCAGGACAAATCTCTCTTACCTGCCAGTCCCACAGCCACTTAGACCCAAACAACACAGAGACTTATATTGCTTACAAATTGTATGGCCGTGGGAAGCATCTTATTATCTAGTTCTTATATCTTAAATTAACCCATATCTATTAGTCTATAAGTTGCCACGTGGCTCGTGGCTTACCACTATCTTAAGATCTCATGGCAGCGGTTGGCTGTGTCTCTCTGCCTCAGCCTTCCACTTCCCAGGATTCTCCTCTCTCCTTGTCCTGCCTATACTTCCTGACTGGCTACTGGCCAATCAGTGTTTTATTTATTAACCAATCAGAGCAAAACATTTAACATACAGAACATCCCACAGCAGATATTAGTTGCTCTTTACAGCCTAATGCTAAGGGCTACTTTCTGAAGATGGCATGTACTTTTGTCAGCAGACATGGAGAAGTTGAGATGGTGTCCAACTAGAAGTTCTACCTCTACTGACTAGCAAAGGTAAGGGAGGGTTCCCTGCACACTACTAGGCAAAGGCAGTCATCTCTATCACCCAGCTACAAACACTGTGACCCACAACAGTGACCTGTCTCCAAGATGTACTGATGCAATAGTGGCATGAATGTTATGGGAGACACCAACCACTTTTTAAATTGTATTTAAGGCCCACTCCTTGAGAAGGAACCCAAACCTGATACAGATAAAGTGGCCAAGAATGTGAGACTAGAAAATCTGTGGCCCACAGGAAAACTCAATATTGTTCTTCAGGTAAAGAAGTGTAACAATAACATAACTCCTAATTACATATTTTTACACTCACCAATCACTTAACCTCACTCAACCCTCATTGGAGAAGCCTCTTTATGCAGTAGAGAGGAATCAACAAAAAGACTCACAGCTGGGCAACATACAGAGAGTAAGAGACTTTGGAGCTATCAGCCCTATATGGGATGTCTTTCATCCTCTCCTTTTAAAGGCTCAGACATCTATATAGAAGAGGAGGCAGAAAAACTGTAAGAGCCAGAGGAGATAGAAGACACTTTAGTCTAAGAAAATAGAAGTATGTGTACACAATAGGGCTGGTGCATGCATGAACTTACAGAGATTGTGACAGCACTCACAGACATACAAGTTCAAACCAACAAATTCCCAGCATACAAAAGGGAAATGGACACAAAATACCATCTCTAATCACAATACTTTTGCAATTGACACTTGCTAAGAAAGTGAAAACCAATTTCCTCTAACATAGTGTCACCATGAAAATCAACTGCAGGTCAGGATTTATGCCCTGGAGTAGTTGGACCACAAAACATAAACTCTATTTGAGAGTGTGTGTACACTTATTATTTACTTTCAGTATTTTTGTTTTAGTTTTTAACGCTTTTTGTTGTTTTATCATTATTATTTCTTTTTTCTTTCAAAGAGAGCGAGAGAGAAAATGAAGTTTGGTTGGAAGAAAGGTGGGAGGATTTAAGAGTTCAGGGAGTTGAAAGTATGATCAAAATATATTTCACACAATTTATAATGCAAAGGAAAGAAGAAATAAGCCAAAGAGCCACACAAAGTCAAAAAGGAATTTTTAAGTGCATGTTGTCTAGGTGAAAATAAAATCCAGTCTGAGATTACGACTGCATGATTCCAACTATATGATGTTCTGTAACAGGAACAATTATGCAGCAAACTAAAAGATCAGTGGTTTCAGGAGGTCGATGGTGAGGTGTGACACATAGATAGAAAGTAGATTTATTAAGTCACTCTAATCACTCTGCATACTTTCATGGCAGATAGATGGCATAATACATTTGTCCAACTTGTATAATATACAGCCAATATTGTTATGGTGATATAAATTTGTAGCAGAAATCTTAAAAGAGTCAATAAAATCTAACCTGTGGCCAGTTATTGGGGTGAATGCTGGAAGGTCAGAGAAGCAGAACAAGCCACAGCTAACCTCACCTGGCCAACTTCTCAGCTGATCTTGTTTCCTTAGACTGGAAGCCTCTGTGTCCTCATATCTGAATGGCTCTCAGCTGAACTGTGCTGCTCAAATGCCTAAATGCTTAACCAGCC
Organism: Peromyscus maniculatus bairdii; assembly: GCF_049852395.1. Taxonomy (NCBI): domain Eukaryota; kingdom Metazoa; phylum Chordata; class Mammalia; order Rodentia; family Cricetidae; genus Peromyscus; species Peromyscus maniculatus. The sequence continues at coordinate 34,580,986 of NC_134868.1, read as the reverse complement.
AAATGCTTCTAGTTTCTGGTTCTCATGATATATATATATATATATATATATATATATATATATATATATATATATATATATATATATATATATATATATCTTTCTGCTCTCTACCATCACTTCTTGGGATTAAAGGTTTGGTTTCTGGGATAAAAGATGTGAGTCAGCATGCTTGGCTGTATCCTTGAAAACATGAATTTCTGCCTCTGGAATGCTAGTATTAAAGGTGCATGCTACCACTGCCTATTCTAAGTATCTAGTGGCTTTTCTGTTCTCTGACCCCATATAAGTTTATTAGGGTACACAATATTTTGGGGAACACAATACCATCACCTAAACTAGTTCATATCTAGCTTTACATTGTGAAATTCTCTATCTAGTAATGTTCTATCAAGCATTTATTTTTATTTTCTTACAAAGTAACAGGAGTGTTTAGCAGTGCAGTGTCACACACACACACACACACACACACACACACACACACACACATATATATATATATATATATATATATATATATAATGGTTTAACTCTATGCTTATTTCCTTCTACCATCTGTATCCTTCCTCCCCAAATCCGGAAATACTTATACTGAAGTGGGCTACAGAAATTTATAACTAAATATTATTTGTTCAAAAAAACATTGTTTAGAAGCTTTAGTTCGCAAATCTTCTATTTATAATGAATCCCAGTCTTTCAGTCAAACCCTTGTTAATTGTCTAACACTTACCAGACATCTTTCTTCCTAAATATGTGTATATATATATATATATATATATATATATATATATATATATACATATATATGTGTGTGTGTGTTAAAATGACACAAAGAAACAGATTATTTTTCTTTCTCTGAGGGTACTGACAGTCTTTTTCATTGTCTGTGCAAACAGAAAGTACCTAGAATACATCACATAGTCTTATGAAGTAATATGAACAGTACACAGACACATCACACAACAAAAAATAATGTAGTGTAGGCTTTGGTCACAGGAGAGATCACACTGAGTGTAGAAGTGAAAATCAGTCAGTAGACAAGTAGAATTAAGGAGGAATATTATTACAATGAGAAGGAATGAGGATATATTTTGAAGCCACCAGCTTGGTTACAGAAAAAAAAAAATCCATGTAAGAAAAGAACTACAGCAAAAGGTAGAAGAATAACAGGAACTATATGAAGAAACATTTAGGTGTCTTGGCTTTATTTTATTTATTTCATCTGTGCCTCTCTTTGAACACCATGTGCATGTATATGTATGATGAGCATGTGTGCACATGTATGTTGTTGTATATGTAAACATACTTTCTTTTTGTGTTTTCTATGTATCCTTCCAGGCTAGGACGCCTGTAGGGTTCTCCTGTCTTCATTTCCCATCTCAACATGGGAATAATAGGTGAGGAGCCTGCTGCTTTGGGCTTTACACAGGTCCTGAGAATCTGAACTCTTGTCTTCATGTTCGTATGGCAAGTTATTTATCTACTGATCCTCCTCCTTAGTCCGCGAACCTTATTTTTTAAGTAATAAGAAACTGGTTAAGGAACCTAGGCAAAGAATATACAGAGGAATATTCATCTGGTTTAAGTATAAAAATAGGAGCACCCTAGGATAAGAAATTAAGGAAAAATAATCCAAATGGAATCAAAGGTTAAAATCATAAAATCTGAAATTAATAAAGAGATAAACTGAAAAAGTTGGCTTATTAAACACCCTAAATACTCCTAGGGCATTGAGAAAAATAAAAGGAAAACAGCCTGCACATTAAGAAAATATAATATCTAATTAGAGATGTAAAATGCATAAATATGAAGAAAATAGAACATATTGTAGCCATTATGTACTGAGTGCCCAAAACTCTACACAATAAAGGAACACAGACGGTGGAAATATTCCTTTTAGGCTGCAGTATTCAGGGTGAGATAGGAGTGACTTGGCATTTTCATGATTTGTTTTAAAATCTGGGCAATCTTATTCCTTGCGCAGAGTGACCTTTCTTGTGTTTCTCTAACAGAGATTAACTGTTCCAACTTCTCAATTAGGAAATTGTCAGGGCTGTTATGATGATTTTGTCTCAACTTGTCAAGTCTTTCTCATTTCAATGCTCTGTTACTGAGGTCACCCTCAAAACAATTCCTTGGGATTTTGACTTTCCATCTAGGTCACCTCGAGATTAATAGGTAATACAGTCTCTTTTACAGTGTCTCTATTACTGCAGGGTGGGCTTTGGGTGGAAATTTGCACCTGAAGTGATGTGTATGAACCAATAAATAGAGGCAACAGAGGCACTTATAAAATCACATGTCAGCTACTGATCTGGAAGAGAGAAATGGCATGGAAACACATATTTCATGTGTATGTGTAACCAATCCAATATATTTTAAAATATTTTAAGCAAAGACAGCTATTCAGATATTTAGAAAAGTGTTAAAATTATAAAATAAATTATCTTGTGCATTTTTAACCACTTGAAATGGCCAAGGAAAGGGTGTCCTGTGTGCTCATCCCAAAGTGTTCCTATAAACATTTTATTAGGGAATAGATATTGCTACAGGATAGCTAACAACAATATATTAACACCTCTCACTTTGAGCTCTGAACATGTAATGATCCAAACTGCCACCCAACTAGAACTTTTCTGTTTTGTAGTCATAAATAACAGGTAAATGCAAATGAATTCTTTGCAAACACCTTTTTTTTTATAATAACAGAAAATGAGCAGTGTTTATTGCTATTCTTGAGGTATCACCCAATGGCATCAAATGGTTTGGTATCATTTTCCTTTGTGCCCCAACAACATGAGAAAGCCTATTTCATTAAACTGTTACAAATTGTCTGTCATTTCAAACTTTCTTCCTAGCCTGATATTGTGTAATTAACACCTTTGCTTTGAAATTAAATATTTTTCTGTTATCAGCCATTCATATTCTTCTTGTGAAAAAAAAACCTCCATATATTCCTGTGAACATTCCCCTATTAATTAGCTTTTTCCTATTGGCTGCAAGTCTCCTTTGTGTATTAAAATAATGAAGACTCCTGAAACCCCCTTGACTTTGTTCATGATTTTTCTTCTGTAATTGTTTCTAATCATGGTCAAACTCACCAATCTTACAAATGGCTGCTGAGCTTGATGCTCATAAACTTAAAACTACATGTCAAGTTTCCAGAAAAACTTTTAAATACAATTAAATCATTCTATTTTTAATTGTTTGTTTTTATTTTATGTGAGTAGGGTTTTGTCTGCATGTGTATCTGTGTGAAGATGTTGTAACTCCTGAAATTGGAGACAGTGTGAGCTGCCACATGGGTGTTGGGAATTAAACCTGGGTCCTCTAGAAGAACAGCCAGTGCTCTTAACCATTAAGGTATCTATCCTGCCAAAATCATTTTATTTTAAATTCTTTACTCTTAATTAACTATTTTTCTGTAGAGTATAAGTAAATTTTTACCTTAAAATTTTGCTAAAACTTGAGCAATCTTTCACCATAATTACTGAGCACTCCATATTTATCATTTATGTAATCTGGAATTTGTTACTTATTTGAAATGATTTCCAGATGGTCTTGAATAGCTTTAATCTATGTACTTCTTTGAGTAGCAATTTCAAACTGTACAAATTATAATGAGGTTGAACTATGTTTTAATGACAATGATCATTTTCTGTGTCACCTTTTATTTTACATATTCTGTGAAAAACTCCAAATGCTTGTTTTTTTCCATATTAACATTAGCAGCTTCTCTCAACTTGATAAAAACTTTTAATATTTTAAACATGTTTAAATTGTTCATAAATTAGTTCAGAGGCCATTGTTGTCTTCATACTTGCACGCACACACACACACACACACACACACACACACACACACACACACACATAATTCTTTTCACACTGAAAATCTCACTTATATGTCCACATTTAAATTTTAAATTTCTCTTCTGTAAGTTTCTCTAACATTTAGATCTACATAGAGTGAATATTAATACATTATTTTGATATTATAAATGGAAATTTTCTCTCTACTATACTTATTACATGTGAACTACTAGCATAATTTTCTATCATTTAAGACATCATTTTACTGAAATTTCTTTCTTCATTACAAATGGGTATAGTTGAAACTATTTTTCTTAGACTTTCCACTTATATCATACAAATCATTAGAGTCTCAATCACAAGATAATTTCTAACAGCATTCATCTTTTTTGTCCATGTAATTGTGAAGCTGAAATTCTCTGGCAATTTTACACTAATAGTAGTAAATAGTAGTAGTCATCATTTCCATTTTTAACTCTACTTTGAAATATCTATTATAATTATTATGAATTTGTAATGTGTGTCAGAGAAAATATTATGACTTCCTTTCTGTTATATATCTGTTATCATTTTTTGAACTTAACATATAATATTATCATTTTCCCCTTTAATGTTCCTTACTTCAGGCCCTCCCATGTATATATTGCCCACTTTCTCTCCCTCAATTGCATGGCCTCTAATCTCCTTTTCTTTTACTGTTTTTGTGTGTGGATTAATATGAATATTTTAAAACTCTGGAGTTTTGCCTTAATATATGGCTGAGATCTCAACCTGTGTTTCCAATGTGTATAATCAGATTATAGTGCATGTTTTTTGTTTTCTTTTGTTTTTGTTTTTTGTTTGTTTGTTTTTGAGACATGGTTTTTCTGTACCACTGGCTGTCCTGGAACTTACTCTGTAGACCAGGCTGGCATTGAACTCAGAGGCCTGCCTCTGTCTCCTGAGTGTTCATACTACATGTTAATATTGCCAGAGCCCAATATGTAGGTTTATAATTTCATATGTAGATATTCAGAAGTAAATCTAAATTACTTCATTTCATGTAGTTTTTTTTATAGATTTTATCATTCTCTCTATAAGTGTTCTATAAGATTGTTTTTTAACTTTTATGACCTTTCTATTGATAGGGACAGTTTGAATTACACAAAGTTCTCTACACTCCAACATTTTTATATAATTGCTTGAAAATCCATTGGAATACAGTTTGGTGACTTTTACTCTTTAAAAAGATTCTCCATTTCTTACATGGTCATGTAGGTTTTCTGAGTTCATTTTTTTTGTATTTATGTCCTCTTAGTAATTCTCATATTATTCCATATTCATACCTGAACAAAGTGTATTTGTGAATAAAGTATAATTATATAAGCTATTTAATTCCTCCTATATCTGTGAGTATTGTATTTTATTTCCAATTCATATGCTTTTTAAACTCTCAGACATACTACTAGTTTTTTTCCTTTCCCCATTTCTTTCCTCAAGAAAATAGCTTTCTACTTACTAACTACATTCTATAGTATTCTACATACTATATATTCTAAATATATAAATTATATTTTTTCTTTTATCTTCCTAAATTTATTCCTATAGGTAAATATCACTGCTGCACTGACAACTTTTAAATTTGAAGTTTTAATTGATTCATTAAATTGCCTTTAACAGGTAATATGCATCTTGAACATGCACTTTTCAATTGTTTTTCATGGACAACACACTTAAGGAAAAGATATTTTATAGCATATGAGATTGAACACAAGGCTGTTCATTGCTAGGGCCCCTGTTTTGTGTTGAATCTCCTAGGAGACTGAAAGAAAAAAAGTATCTGTAATCCCTTTTCTGCCTAGCAGTTGGAAAGTTCTGCAAATGAAAGCAAATGGATCTTGAAGGCTTGGTCACATATATCTATATATCCCGCGAACAACTAAAAGCAGCTATCGTGTTGGGCTCAGGATGCAAAGTGGGTGAGTAAAAGAATTCTCAAACAAATAGATGTATGAAATAAAAACATGCTTGTTCTCATGAAGTGTTAAAAGGCAGCTGAGATTTCTATTCCCAGGGATCCCCCTAGTACATTTGAGAGCATTATCTATACCTTAGTTTCTTTAATATGCATTGCAAATAAAGAAGTCATTTATAAACCAAAAGGTGAGTAAAAACCATTATTATGAATACAATTTGCATTGTAAAGTGTGTACATTTCATTGCTACTTGGCATAAGCTCAATGAATGAATACTACATGGAATACTTTTCTCATTTTGATAGAACCAGAAAGTAAGCCTAGTGTCTACAGTACTTAATATAGAGCTACAGATACAGGCCCTTGGGGCCTTGAAAATATTAGAAATGACTAAACAAGAGGGAATAATGGCAAAAAATAAAATAAAAACATAAAAAATAGCATTGGACTTCAATTCCCTCCATTTCGATGGCTGTTAAGGAGGAAATTAGCTAAAGTTATGTGTAACTAGAAGAAATAAAATATAATCAAAAAAATCACAAAGGCAAAAAAGAATCACAGCTTTTAACACCTAGCAAAGGAAACAATTCAGTATTCTTGGCAATGTGAGCAATTCTCTGTGTCCTGCAGAAACAGGAGCGAGAATGTGCTGTCTCCTCTGTTTTCCAGCTTGCATAGTCTCTGGGTCCATGATTTTTCTAAGTTCATTTAATTCCTGCTAAGAACTCACAAGATGCAACTTAAAATCAGCTTAAAAGTCAACATAATACTGATGCTCATGGATCTAACTGGTGAAGAGATTTTATTTTTGAGAAGAAATGTTTGCCAAATGAAAGGTGAGTAACTGAGTCTTTTGAGCATGGCTGAGCAAAAAGAAAAATGTGTTAAACCAAATTGACCATGAAATCCTAACGTATTAAGGACATAGTTATTTGTTTATAATGATGTACAGATATAATAGTAAATCTGATTGATTTGGAAGGATAGCCACATTGCAAGCAATTTGATAGCACAATCAAATAAATGCTGCAGCAGTTAGGACCTATTGAGAGATGCAATACACCAGGGATACATGAGCAAACCCCACTACCTACCACAGTGTCAATCTAAGTTCTCAGCTGTTACAGACTAAATCAATGAATATACATGAGGCACTTAGCCACACAGCAAGTCTGGTATGCAGGTTAATTGTTATTGTTATTGTTATTATGATAATTCTTAAAATCTTTGGACATTTGGAGAGTTGTGTGATTATTCTTATAGCATCTAGATTTTTTTTTTTACTGGAAGGGAGATTGCCCTCCTGGAAGCCTAACTTTTTTTTGTACAAATGTGATAGCTTTGTGAGCTGTTAATCATTCATTAAAGCTGTATATTAGCTACTAATATCTGCTAGCTTAGAAACATGCACCAGCCCTTGCTTACATGAAAAGCACTGTTTGTACAACCAATACACAGAGGCGGTGAAGTGTTCAGCACTAGGTGATTCATATGTCCCATCCTTCAAATGGCATGTTACACTGCTTTCATTCAAAGTAATGTAAGCTAGTTTGAAATCTAAACATTTCCATGGTATAACAATACTCAGTCTAAAATAAACAGTGGTGTCTCTGCACAAAAAGGAGTTACAATTACCACATGGATTAAAATATTAAAGACTGTAAGAATTTAAATACATGTGAGAAATAGCACTGGTTAAATTAAGCTGGAAATCATCCCAACATTAGTAGCTTCCTCTGCAACAAGCCAGAGACTAAATGACTAAGGTTCTGAAGACATATGGAGTAGGTTGAAAATGAACTTGGTCCTTGTAGTCTGAAACAGTCCCAAGCTATACATGAACAAGTTAGAGGCTTTATTTAAGGAGACAGCATGTGGACAAACTTGGTCTACAGACCATAATTTGCTAACCTCTGTACCACAGTTATCAAACAGTGCTTAGTTTCACTACACTAGATACTACATATCTGGTCATTTAAAATGTTATCTCTATGGCCTCACCCCTCACCATGGGTGTGGGAGAACTGGCCCTGAAGACATGAGCATAGAAGAGCTAGCTCCAGCCCTGGACTGACCAGTTAAGCTGTCACTCAGGCCCATATCCAGAGCCTTGGCCTGGCCCACATTAACATCTATCCCATCTATGACCTACTGGAGTTAATGAAGGAACTGGCCCTATGGAATGGTACCCGAAGAGTCTCCATGACTTGGGGTGACCATGGGATATCCAAGAGGAGTTTCAGTGAGGGCCCAGTGATGATGGTGTACCAGAAACAAGAGACCTTAAACAAGACCAGTGACTCATTGCAATGAACATTTGCAAGTAAGGCTGATTGGGAAAACTTGTATACTGTGACACAAAATGTCCTCAAATGCCATTAAAACAAATGAAGAGATTGGAAAGCAGGAAAAATGGAGGAGCTAAGAGATTTTTTTGTTTGCTTTTTGTTTGTTTGTTTGTTTGTTTGGTTGGTTGGTTGGTTTGCTTTGGTCTTATTTTTTTTTTTTAATTTTCTTTGGGAGGATGCTGCAAGGATGAGGAGCAGATATCGGGGCACTGAGAGATGAATAGAATTGTGGTGCATGATTTGAAATTCCCAAAGAATCAATAAAGAAAGTACATAAAAATTTAATCTCTAAAAAAAAGAGGAATGTAATCTCATCAGAGACACAGTATATACATTTTTCTCAACAGCATTTTCCTTATATGTATGAGAATCGGATTAGAATACAAAGGTTATTATAACTCTTGCCCAAATCTTATTGTAAGCATTCATCTAGTGATACATCTGGATAATGAAATTTTGAATTAGTATTATGTATCCAAAACTAAATTTTCTCCATGTGTAAAACAGCTCATCAAGACTCCGGTAAATGTTTAGTATATCGGATAAAAAAAAGGCTTTGGGTCAACTTAAAAATGCAGAACAGATATTATGAAAACTCCTTTGGCTGAGTGACAAAGCCTACTCCATTAAAACTCATTATGTGATTGCCTCTTAATAACCCCGATCTAAGAGCAGGCTGACAGGAAGAGGGAAGGATACATTACTGGAAGTGATGCATGAATAACTGCAATGGTATAGAGAAGAACGGAGTAAAGTACTAAGCTTTATAGTCAGTGGAACCTGCCTGCTTGCTCTGTATTGAAACATTTTTGCTTAGTACTGTATCGTTTTTCTCATTGTCAAAATGTCAGCAACTTATTAAAAGGGGAATTAAAACCTCCAAGTGGCTTAGTCATGTAGATGCATGGGTATTAAGTAACATTAAAATTTATTGTTCAAGAAATTAAGAACCATTGCAGTGCAGTATGTGTTACACAAATCTTAAAAGGTCTTATTCATAAAAACAAACCCGGAGCCAGGTATTGGGGTAAACACTGAACGATCAGAGAGACAGAACTAGCCACAGCTAACCTCACCTCACCAGTTCCTCAGCTGATCTCATTTTTCTCAAACTGGAAGCCTCTGTCTCATCATTTGAATGGATCTCGGATGAACTGCTGCTCAAAAGCCTAAAAGCTTAACAGCTAGTTCCTGGTCCTCAAGCATTATATACCTTTCTGCTTCCTACCATCACTTCCTGGAATTAAAGATGTGTGTCTCCGTGCCTGGCTGTTTCCAGTGTGGCTTTGAACTCACAGAGATCTGAATGGATCTCTGCCTCCAGAATGCTAGGATTAAAGGTGTGAGTGCCACCATTTTCTGACCTCTAGCAGCTGTTCTGTTCTCTGACCCCAGATAAGTTTATTAGTGTTCACAATATATTGGGGAATACAATATCACCACAGGTATGAAACCCTAATACAGTAGAGACTTCCTAAAATACATATTTATATGAAGGTGATCGAAACGAAATTGCCGAATAATGGGGAAGAAAGAGCCCCAACTGAACATCTCTTGTCACCAAATGAAGCTTCCAATACCAGAATTAGTTTACATCAAATTGAGTAGTTAGCCCATGGGGTCCCATGGGAATCCTCATGCAACGCAGACTGTTGCCAAGACTATAGATTGCTCTCCACACACTGCCAGCAAGGCTCCATTGCTGATGATAGCATCTATATAAGTCATTGAACATAAAAAGGGAGAACCAGTGCCTACATAGAGCCTTTCTCCCTACCTGTAAGTCTTTGGTACAGGAAGGTACTCTACATGCTACCAAAGGAGAAATGTAAACACCAACCCAGGCACAAAATTCTGTATCAACAATGGTGTCCTATATGCTAAGACAACAATGGCCAAAATCCTGTGAAAGTAAGCACCCAATATCTGATTTGACTTAAGAGGCCCACTCCAAGAGATGCAACCCATACAGGAGACTGCTTGGGTGACAACAAACCTAACATTAGATAGCTTGAAGACCTAGGGTAAAACCAAATACTACTGATCTAAAAAAAAAAAAAGAAAAAAAATGAGCAATAAAATGACTGCTAATGACGTTTTGCTGGACTCAAAGATCAGTACATATCTCAGCAACAATCAGAGAAGCTTCCCCCCTGAAACAAATGGAACAAATATAGAGACCCAACACCAGGCGTTATATAGAGAGTGACTGACCTTTAAATACTCAGCCCTAAATGGGATGTCCCCATATAATGCCTCTTCTTAGATCTCAAGGAACCTTGTGGAAGAGGAGGCAGAGATAATGTGAAAGCCAGAAGAGATGCAGGCCACCAAGAAAACTAGGTCCTCTATATCAACCTGATTAAGGCACTGATGAAGCAGCATGCATGGGGCCAGCACAGGTCTACATCAGGTCCTCTGTGTTTACGTCATGGTTTCCTGAGCCCAAGTTATGGGATTCCTAGGTGTGTGACAGAGTGGGTCTCTGATTCACATGCCTTCTCTTGAGCTCCTTTTCTTCTGTTTGTTCAACTACAATGAGTTAGTTTTTGTCTCATTTTACTATATAAAATTTTATTATTAGCCCTTAGAAGCCTGTTTGTTTTTGGATGAGAGACAGAAAGGGAGTGGATCTGGATGGGAGGAAAGTGGGGAGGTACTGAAAGGAGAAAAAGTAGGGGAAATCATAATCAGGTATAGTATGTGAGAAAAATATATTGTCAATAAAAGGAAAAAAATTAAAAAATAAAAGAAAGAATTCAAATATAATCACGAATACATACTATTCATAAGAGTATAACTTGAAGAGTGCAAATTGCATTATTTTTTTCTAGATGAGTGGTTGTAAGACAGATGTACTCATAAACTGTCATGTCATCATTCAATCTGCCTCATACAAAAGCGGCCATAGTAATGCTAACATCCAATTTCTTTGAAATTATGCATTATAACGATCTATTTCAGCTATTTTACTTATTCTATGATATGTATTATCTCCTCTTAATGTTTTTGGCAATGACTGGTTTAGTTTTGCAATGCTGGGAAACAAACTCAAGGTTTTGTGCATACTAAGCTATCATCCTCCCACCCAGACTTATCTCTCATCCAATTCTTTTAATTTACAGACCACGCATCCATGACTGGGGAAGAGAAGATAATCAGAAGGTACAACTATAGTCTTCAGACTGAGATGGATAAATTGTATGACACTATAGGGTTTATAACTTTTCTGGATATTTATTTCAGTTATAAAATATGGGAAACAATCCTTAACCTATTTTTTTCACATGTTCATTGTGAGAATCTCATAAGGTAGTGGACTTGCAAATATCCTACATGGCACAGAATGAGGGGCAAGCATGGGTTATTATTATCTACCTAACCCATCATTGTTATGAAAAATTACAAAATTTGATGATTTAAGAGCTCAAGAAATAGACTTGAGAACTAAGACCAAAGATCCCCAGATAAGATTCAGTCTCCAGAAATACCCTAGATAGTAACAACTATATTCAACATGATAAATGAGCACTTTTTACTAGAGTTACTTTGTGTATATCTTTTTGTATATAACTTAAACTATGAGTAGATCTATGCTAAATTATCCTGGAAGACAGGAATTTCCTAAAACTATGACTTGTCCACTTGCTTCATTGGATTTTCATGCTGTACTTTGATATTTAGCAAAGAATTAAAGATTTCAAGACTCATTAAAATATGAGTTTTTATACTACACAAAAGGTTTTATATTTTTATATACTGAATGAAAGAACTAAGTCAGAACATATTTTAACATCTGAAATCCATCAATACAATCAGTATTTTTTGAGGTGTCTTATATGTTTGAATACAAGAAGACAATGGAGAAAGGCCTTTAAGAACACACATACACACACATGCACCCATATTATACATAAAATATTAATATTCTATGTGTGTGTGCGTGTGTTTGTGTGTGTATAGTATCTGTGTGTGTGTGTGTGTGTGAGAGAGAGAGAGAGAGAGAGAGAGAGAGAGAGAGAGAGAGAGAGAGAGAGAGAGAGAATAGCAATTGTAAGCCACTTCAGTAAGATGACTCATGGAGTCTTTTTCCAGTCATAAAATTAACTGGTCAATTGCAAATAACACTGGAAATCTAGTGTCGGAAGTACATTAGACTGTGGGGAATGTCTCTCAAGTCCAACCTGAGATACACCAGTACTTATTTGAAAAAAAGGTATCCTAAGAATGAGCCTTCCTATTATGACAGGTTATTATCCTTCTATGACAGCCTTGAAGATCAGCTTCAAATACCTACCATGGCACTGGGTTTTAAAGTAAGTGTGGATATATACCAGATGAAATCATGCATGCTATAGAGAAAAACGTCTGAGATTTTATTCTTGACAAGGCCTTTCTAAATTATAAACTAGACTTATTCACTCCAGTTCACTGTTATATTTATGACACTCTACTGAGCAATTGCTTATGCAATAAATTATAATTTGATTTTTTTCAGAGGTGCATTTTATGTTTAAGTTTTAGTTTAGATTTATCCTCCTTTAAGGGTGCAATGAACCATTTATTATATCCCAAATATTCTAAATAAAGCATAGCTGATAGTAATAGCAATAAATACTAAATATAGTTTTACTAGAGCAAACTGCTTAAAATAGCAAACAATTCCTCTGAACACCATCTTCATATTATGGTATAAAATACTCATGCATATTAAAATAAGGTCAGAATATTTTTAGGTTAGAAGACACCTATGATAGGCACTTGTTTCCATGTACCTCAGTCTTTATGGATATGGTTCTTTTTACCTTTTGGTCAGTGGTCATGTATTCTGCCCTTAGAAGAAAGTACTTCTTTCTACACTTCCTTCAGGTTTCATTATTATCTCATCACTATCCAGAATTTTCTCCATCTCCTCATCATATCTCCATTCCTCCTTTATTTTTCTAACATAGTTTTCTGATCCTGATGAAGAGGAGTAAACAGCAAATTACATTTTGTAGATTCTTTTTAAATCCCTGTGGTTTTCTATGAGATTATCTAATTGGAAGAGACTGTGTGTGAGCACATTTGAAGTTGCAAGAAAATTTCATATAATGATAGTGTACTTCCATGACCATTAAATGACTTTTATGAAATCCTAAACCTATGGCATTTTACCCCAATGCTATCACATATGTCTCAGTTTGAGGCTATATTTGCCTCCAACTAGATTAATTGATTAATCTAAGTGGTTTAATACTATTGTTATCAAAGATTTCTTTTTAAGTGGCACTGAGTTTCAGACATATAGAAAAGCTAATCTTTGCTCTTCAGTTTACCAGACATCTCCATCTGTACAATGATAATGTTAGCAATGCGGTATTAAAGTTGGAAAATCCTGTCCTGTGATGTAATAGATAAGGACTTCTACAAAGCCTAAGTTCTGCCCTCTGAGATAATGAATTGGCTTGCTAGGCACATCAACCTGCTTTGAGCTTATCTCACAAAACTCTTATCTCTTTCATTTCTATACTATATAGAACAATTTCAAAGAAGAGTTTTGCAGTTGCTTTCCCAAATTCTTTTAAGCTTTATAGTATTAAATCACTGTCCTATTTGTATTTGAATACTTGGGAAGACAATTTCTTCTTAACGATAGTGTGGTGGTAACTCTCCGCCCTGGGAACTAATCCAAATAATAGCCTCAGAAGTTGGTCTTCTTTGGTATCTAATCAAAAGCATCACTACCCTGACAGCAACCCTGCTGGGAATCCTGTCAGATTTCATTTATCTGAACACATTGGCTAAGTGAGCCAGTGGATAAGTGCTCTGAAATAACCACTTTCTCCACATTTTCACTGGGTTGCCACAATGATTGTGTAATGGGACTATAAGCCAGTTAATAAGTATCCTCACTGAATGTATAATACAATTTCATCTGAGCCTCATTTGGTTACTGTAAGCCATCTTCTCAATTGAAAGCTATTTGATAGCTACACAAACCAGTACTGCACAAGAAACATATCCCATTTCTCCACATCTCACAAATATCCTTTTTTCTCCCTTCCAGATCTCCCTAATCTCTTTTAATAAACGACAACAAATGATATTACTTATAGGACCAGAAAGCACATTGGCTCTAGGCATATAATTAACACATTCTGCAGACCTTCATTGTAACTTCAATGGTTATAAAATATGGCATGTAGTAAATTATCCTCCCTAATATCAAAAAGAATCATCCAACATCCGAGCCAATCACGCTGGGAAAAATCCCTAACCATAAGATGATTTACTAACCTCTTTGTTGAGGTATGAAAATCAATGAACAATCTATGCATATACAATAAGGTAGAAATTTATGGTGTAGGAAATGCGTGCATGACTGTATCCTAAAGGAATTGATTAAAATCAGTCTCTAGCAAGGTTATTGGCCTATACTACAGGTAGATCAGCAAGATGAATGAACGAAAATCATCTTAACCCAGAAGGCACTATAAAATTCAATGGTGATATTTTTGAAAAGGGCACTACTGTGAGATCAGGAGAAAGTCTATTTTTGAAAAATAAAACCAAGTTTGTTTGTTTGGTAAAGGTTTAGTCTTTGAGCAGATGCAAAAGTCATTGTAGATATGTAAGCGCATTCGGTTATGTTTCAATCCAGACTTTTATAAGGTGAAAGTTACTTTACAGCATATTGATACATCATAACTATAATTTGAAATTCAAAGAAACTTCATATGAAAATAAACAATGAACATCTAATTAGTAGATTTTGCATTGTTTCCTCATTGTTCACATTTAGAGATTGGGTAAAATAACTTCACCTGTTCCCCCAGCCTTAATATCGTATGGAAATACTTAACTAAAATCCTTGTGGTACACACAGATAGCGTTCAATGGTGTAGAGAAAAAACTCAGTTTCTTCTGAGAGGATAACTCAATGAAATCCTATAGGGAATTCTTGGAAAGCATGAGGGAAATTTAGTAAAGTTAAACAGAGAACAACGCCACTTGAGACAGAAACACTGGAGTTGATAGCTAAGACTGTCTTTGAAGTTCCTTTTATTATAGAAAATCATCTCTAGTCATACCTATTACATAGAGTATACATTAGGAGATCTTATATCTTCAATCATTTAAAAGATGCTTTTTGTAAAAAGATCTCTTTCTAAAAAGAAAACCTCTAGATTTAAATAGGGAAATATAAATACTCAAGGTTGCAGAAGTTGGGGGAAGTGACAGGACTTGAAAGGATGGACTGTGCCTGCCTCTGTCTTCAATGCTTTATTGACATTAGTTCATTGACAAATTAAGGAAAACTGTAAATGTTTACCTTAAATACACACACACACACACACACACACACACACACAGAGAGAGAGAGAGAGAGAGAGAGAGACAGAGAGAGAGAGACAGAGACAGAGACAGAGACAGAGAGAGATCTTGACTACTTAAATTAATAAAACTCACAGAAATAAACTTATTTATAAATATCAATCAGTAAGAGCACCTGGTAATTTAATTTTACTTCTACAGGTATCACAAGATTCTCGAGATTCTTCATCTCTGACCCACTGAAAACAAGACACACAGAGAAAGCACAGGGCAGCCAGTGCTCTATTAGGCTGGGAAAGAATTCTTATTGATATCTGGGAAAGCTGAGCTGACAATGTGAATAGTATTATAGTCTGTAGCTTACAGTGTACAAATGTAATTAAATTGACTGGAACACATTTCCCACCCCCCCACACACAAAAAAAAAAAATCTTCCTACAAATATTTGTCACCCAGTAGCTATCTGGAATGACACTGCAAATTAAATGACTTTACAATTAAAGTTTTTGAGGTTCAATGCCCTTCAGCCATTACATGAAAATCATAGGTATGGCACTGATGGCAAACTTCATGATAATCTCACTTTGCAATAATTTCTAACTTTAGGTATAACCGCAAGTTTCTTCCAAGTCAATTTCTCAAAATAAAACCAGCAGATGCCGCCACTAATGTGGCTCATTCTCCTTGGGAAATACAAGAATACATGTTTCAAAGACCTTTGCCATTCATTCTCATTATTTATCATAGTTAGGACTTTTTTATACAATTAGATTAATACCTTTTGATAACATTTTACTGCATCTTTTATGAAATACTTTTCTGGAAAAATGCATTTCACCTGAAATTCTGTATGTAAGTTCTACACCCACTGATTTGGCCAATTAAAAACTGAAAATTTGTTCAAAATACTGTATCTGCACTAAGCATTTATATTGATTTCTATTTGTGTGCATATTACTTGTATATTACTTGTATATTGCTTGTCTATTTTGCTTTCAAGTTTGGATTCTCTGTGGGGTTTTTTGTGCATGTCTGGCTTTCTGTGTGAGTGAGTGTGTGTGTGTGTGTGTGTGTGTGTGTGTGTGTGTGTGTGTGTGTGAGAGAGAGAGAGAGAGAGAGAGAGAGAGAGAGAGAGAGAGAGTTTTCTAATTTTTGTTGTTTTTTTAAGAGAGAGTTTTGTGGGGAAGAGTGATCAGAATATATTATATGACAAAATATGATATGCAAAAATGGATGTGGGAAACGTGTTTTTTTCATGTGCATGTGTGACTGTGTGAGAGTATGTGTATATATGTGTGATTGTGTTTGCATGTTTGTGAATGTGTGCACCTATGCATGTGAGTGTGTATGTGAGTGTGTGTTTTTGTGAGTGTGTATATGTGTGAGTGTGTATATGATTGTGTATATACATGTGTATGTCTGTGTGTGGGTGTAGGTATGCATGTGGAGACCAGGAGTGAGTGGTTTTTTTCCTTTGAGCTGATTAGCATTTATTGTTTTTGTCTTAATGAAAAATATTTTTTCATATAATATATTCTGATCACTCTTCTCCACTCAACTCTCTCTCTTCCACACACAAAAAAAATCAGAAAATTTACATGTGCACACTCACTCACAAACACAGAAAGATAGACATACACATACACAAAAAAAGAGAATTCATAGTTGAAACCAAAATATACAAGCAAAAGACCAAAAAGACAATAAACCATCCCAACAAAGCAATATGAAACAAAAATCTACAAAAAATACCATTGAGTTCATTTGGTGTTAGTAGCCACAGCAGTAGCAACTACAAAACTACAACTGGGCATGGAACCTGTCCTGAAGTATAATTAATATACCCAGTGAGACTTCACTGGAGCAGACTCTTTTCATTTGCAAGTGGACACCGGTTACAGATATCTTGTTAGTTATGGATATCTACTCCCCTCTCTCAATGTTGGGGCTTAGTCTGGCTTGAACCTATACAGCCTTGTGCAAGTTGGGGGTCTTTCTTACTCATCCTCCACTTAATAGATCGAGGGAGAATCTATCATTTGAAGTCAAAGATTGCCAACTCTCAATCTAGTTAATTACCTTGTTCCAAGAGTTCCCTGTTTCTATCTCCAGGATTATGGAATTACAGGCAGGCTGCTATAGTAGGTGTGTGAGTATGTTAGTTCTGGTTATGGCAACTCTGGTCTTCACACTTAGGTAGTGAGTATTTTACCTACTGGTCAGTTTTTCAAGCCCCTGGACTCTTTTACCTTGTCATTATCAGTCAGACACCCTCAGCATAACAAATACTTACACTGCACATGCATTTCATGTGTTATAAGCAGTCTAGAAATGATTTAAAGTGTACAGGAGTGTGTGTGTAGGTTGTACACAAATGCTACACTATTTTATGAGAGATTTGAGGATTTAAAATTTTTGTGCATCCACAGAAAATCCTGGAGCCAATGCATCAACCATACTGTGGAATGACTATATTCAGCAATATTTTGTTCTAAAGCAATAAAATAATCACAGAAGTACAAACTACATGGGTTACAAAACTTATTTAGTAACATAAAAAGGTTAAAATGATTTAAGAATTTTCAGCTAGTTAATGCAAAAAATATCAAAATACTAATGATCTTGTTTTCTCATCTCATTCATTAATAAATATTTGATTGCTAACTGAGTGTTAGGATTCCTTCACTCCAGCTGTATGACCATACATGTGCAGTTCAGTAGCTAAGCAAGGGGTCTTACATCTTATGTCATCAGTGTGCTGTGTGATTGCACAAATGCGCACAGCATGATCATGCAATCCGTGCACGTGTGGTGTAGCTCAGAATTCCATAAGGAAAACAGATAAACACTCTTACTTTCAGGTTCTGCAATTAGAAATAGAAAATGCCCAGTCCCATGGGGACTCCACAGCTGTTGGTGTAAAGTTCATGAGTTCCCACTAGGCCCTCTGTGTAAGTGAGACAGTTGTGTAGTTTGATCTGCTTAAGGGGTCCCCTGTCAGTAGGATCAGGATTCATCCCTGGTGTAAGAACTGGCTTTTTGGAGCCCACAGCCTATGGTGGGACACCATGTACAGCCTTGATGCAGGGGGAGGGGATTGGACCTGCCTTTTCTGAATGTACCAGGCTCTGTGGACTCCCCATGGGAGATCTTGCCTTGTTGGAGGAAAGAATAGGCGGTGGGTTGGGATGGAAGGTGGGAGAGGTAGGAGGGGGATCTGTGATTGGTATGTAAAATGAATAAAAAAATTCCTTAATAAGAAAAGAAAAACAACAACAACAACAAAAGAAGAAGAAATAGAAAATATTCTAGAAGTAGAAAATGGATAGGAATTATGATTAGGCAGAATAGAAGAATGGTTAGGCATAGTATTGTAGTGAATAGAATGAAATAACATCATACCAAATCCATAAGGGCAAAGGCAACATCATATTCTGAAGCAAAGTCTGTGTCATGTGAGAGCAGAAGAATGCACCAAAGTTGTAGAGGTTGGTAGAGAAGCCAGTCATAGAAATGGGAAAGGAGTTGATTGGAGGAGAGAGAAAAAGAAGAGCCTCATTTGGTATATGGGTCAATCACTAATGGCTTTTCAGCCTTATGGCAATAAGTAGTCATTACCTGATTTTAATTGGAAAGAAAACTCTGCCATACTTGCATCTAAAATGGTGATTCTAGTTGTGGCGTGATAGATAAATGGGATTTAGGATTCCTATACCTTTAAAAGCAGAAAAGTAGAGAAAACACTATATAGTAACCATATAGAAGACAGAGATAGATTGCATCTCAAATTGACAAAGAATATTTCAAAAAGAGGATTTCTTTTACACATGCATGCCATGGGACAAACTTTTTGTACACTGTAAAGATGTGTCTTTGCCTAAGGTGCCATCTGATTAGTTTAATAAAAAGCTGAATGGCCTGTAGCTAGGCAGGAGAGGCTAGGCGAGACTTCCATGCAGAAGGAAGTGGGAGGAGAAATCTAAGCATGCAAATTTCACCAGCAGACTCAGAGAAAGTCAGATGTGCCATACTGAGGAAAGGTAAAGAGCCATTTGGTTTTTAAAATATGGATTAATTAAGTTATAAGAGCTAGTTGGAAACAAGCCTAAGCTAAAGGCCAAGCTTTCATAACTAATAAGTCTCCATGATGTTATTTGTGAGCTAGCAGCCCAAAGAAAAGTTTGACTACACATACATACATCATAAGGAAAAAAGACTGTGTTTATCTTTGGGAAACAAGTAAACCTTGGCTAGGAAGACCTTAATATGGAAATTTAGACAACAAACCTTAATTATTGATAAACAGAAGTGGTTTATTACAACCCAGTTATTCAATTCAACTCAGTTATGGTTCAGAAGATCAACAGTTCTGAAGGAGTAGATGGTGCATTAAATGCCAAGGCAACTCTCCTAACTATGAGTAGTCATGGCTTAATTAAAAATAGAAAATAATTTGAAAATAAGCCTTCCTGAAACCCAAACTGTGGGGAGAGTCTATTCATTTGAAGGTTTCCTCTTCAATGGCAAAGCAAAGTAGCAAAACCTCAGCCAAGCTCCTCATGCCTCAGCCAATTCAGTTGCACTTGTGCCAACCCAATTCTTTTTTTAATTATTAGGAGCTGAACACTGGCAAGAAATGCCAAGAAGGAAAAAAATAAGATCAAACAATATAAATGCATTCTAGTTCTGATGCATTCATTTCCAAGAGAATGCAACTGTGATCTTTTAAAGTGAGTAGCCATTTACATGAAAGAAACCCATGAATGTTGCTCCCAAAAGAAATATGTACAAGCTTTTATTTAGTGCTCTGTGATTTTGGCAATGACCTTGGAAAAATCTAAATCAGGTGTAAAATAGAGAAAATATTAACTAATGGTAGTGTAATTATTGACTTAACAAAATGTGCTCTAATATGTTCTGAAAATTGCTTATAATGCTATAAAGTAAAATGAATCTGCAAGAATTTATATTTATTCTGTGAATGTTGACCTTTTCTTCTAACATCTTTGTTTGGCAGATACATTTTTCATTAATTCATTACTTAATACTTTCATCAATTAAATGAAGGTAACTCACTCTGTAAAGTATTGACAATGTTTTACTTTCAGAAAGAAAAAAACCCTATTTTGATGTAACTGCTATTTTTATGGTGATAGTCTCAATGTGTGGCACTTCCTTAACTTTCTACACTCATTTCTGCTTCTGTGTCTGGGACTACCCATATTCGTTCTGATCTAGGTGCTGGGGTTCTGAATGGTACCTTCTGCCCAAAAAAGGCTTAGTCATCCTCTAAGGAATACATTTACAATGACTTCCTTATGAAACTTCTCTGATGCACTCATGAAGAATTAATGATTCTTTTTTCTGATCCCATCAAGCATTCTTATTATACTTTGACTGCAAGTTCAAAGCTAACTACAAAACACTATACCTAGAGTTATTATATTTTTCTATCATCAAATATAATCTGAAAAAAATCAATCTCAGTAGTGATATATGTGGGATAGTTACATGAATATATTTAGATAAATAACACCTATATACATATATTTATCAGTTCATATCTAAGAGATTATAATACATCATTGGACATTCCTGTGATGTAATGTTCATAGTGCTTGTACTGTAATTTGGTTTTCAAAAGGTATATGAGTGATGGATAGTATAGTGAATAACAGTAGTAATATAATAATGTGATTACCAATACCATCATATTCCACTTTCTGTTGCTAAAGAAAAATTCCTGAGGTTGAGTACATTAGAGAAAAGCTTATTGGGCCCCTAGTTGTAGACGTTAAGAGTATGGTGTCAATACCTACTGACCTCTAGTAGGGTTTTTATGGCAAGTGGCATGTGACTGAGCACATCCCAGAGGGATAGATTGCTTGGTCATAAGGGAAGGCAGAGAGATTAAAAACTATAGATGACTTCTGTATAACAAATTGCCCCTTTAGGAACTGACACAGGCCCCATGAGACCGTTACTGCTCACCTCAGAGGGCTGTGTCTTCAATGACCTAAAGAACTGCTTCCAAACTCCATCTCTTAAAGGCTCTGGGGACAATGTTTCCCATACATGAAACATTGCATTTCCCATACGTGAATGCATTGGGAGGATGCATTCAAACCATAACAATGGTACAAAATTTAAAATTTTACATAGGTATTAACTAAGAGCAACAAATCTAAGGAATTTTTATATCTTTATAGTTACAATTACCAGTAAAAAACAACTCCTAAAAGCATTGACTTATAAAACCATTTGCTTCTTCTACACCAGAAAACATTATTGAAACACATTTTCACTAATTATTTTAACAAGCACTTACTGATAAGTTAGCAATTGGTACTGTACAAGGGAAAATCCTGGGCAGACAAGAATATTGGATCATCCATCCTCAAGAATAATTTGCGCCGGGCGGTGGTGGCGCACGCCTTTAATCCCAGCACTCAGGAGGCAGAGGCAGGCGGATCTCTGTGAGTTCGAGGCCAGCCTGGGCTACCAAGTGAGTTCCAGGAAAGGCGCAAAGCTACACAGAGAAACCCTGTCTTGAAAAACCAAAAAAAAAAAAAAAAAAAGAATAATTTGCACATTTGTTAAGAAGGATCTATGCATAACTAACACTGTGTGGCAGTAAGTATCTGACACACTGAAGATACCAAAGGAATAATTGAAAACTGACCCAGGGAGCTTCAGAGATGCCAGGTACCAATTCACCATGAAAAATGAGAAGCAGACAATGTGAAGAAAGACTCTTTAGATCACCTCCCATGATTAAGGATGAGTGAGTCACGTATGGGAGGGAGTCTGAAATTGGTGATAGAGAAACAGCATCTCTATTCATGGAAAGCTCCATCAACTGTAGTATGAATGTTAAAGTGAGGATTGAGAAGAGTCACGGGGTAGAGAGCAAGCCTTACTCATGATGTAAGGGAGAAAAACCTTAGCTGGCATTTGCACCACATACAAACATCTAGAGATGCTGTGAGGACTGAATTAAACAGTTTTTTTTAATTGCAATCTTAATGGGATAACTTTCCATTTAAAAAATTTGAATAACCCAGATTTTTCAGTTGCCTTGTCTCTTCATTTTTTATGTGTATTTATTGTTTTGAGATTTCAATGCAATTGCAACACTTCATTTTCCCTCCAAACCATACTGTATACCTTTCTTGCTTTCATGGCCTCTTCTTTTCACTATTTTTTATTGCATGCACCTATGTGTCGATTAGTACTCATCATATGACACCATATCAAAATCTATGGGGTTGTCAAGGACACTCGAGGACAAGTTCTATCCTCTAATTATTATTATTATTATTATTATTATTATTATTATTATAATCCTTTATTATAAGAAGGGAAGTATATGATTAATATAGAATGCCACAGTAGGCACTGTTATAAATAAATGATTTATTATGAGAGAGAATTCAGATGACAAATCGAAAGAACCACTGTATATCTTTTTACATACATTTGGAATTCGAGTGCAATATTTCAGGGTTGACTGGTTCAAATATAGAGGGCAGTTCTGAGGTTATTGGGGTGTTTGAATTCATCCTTGGGAACTTTGGTATGCAGGGTCAGGAACATAATGTGTTTTTTTTTTTCCCTATACACATAACTTTCACAAATATTCTTCTGAAATAATAATATAAAACTGAGTTTTTTCCATCTCATTGCATTTATATTTATACACTATGAGTACTTCTTGGCTATTTAAATAAATTTAAAATTACCCATAGAAAATAAATGGTGAACCATGTGCAATTCATCTACTACCAAAGCCGGTATTGCATATAAACAGCATATTCAAGATTTGAAAGAAAATATAATTCAATACTCATATTAATGCTATCAACACAGGAAAAGTAGAAGAGAAATTTAAAGTAAAGAAACCCAGAATCTAACTTTTACATTCTCAATTTTGACATGTAATTTTTCAAGCCTTACAATCCTCTAAAATAGCTATTTATATTCTATTTTCTTCCTAAATTTAACTATGCGTTTTCCCATATGAGACTCAGAAAGCTGACCTACAAAACAAAAAGAAATTCCAGGGAAATGACAGAGGTCCAGGATGCACTAGGCTATTATTCAAGCTGAAAATAAGTTGGTTTTCTTTATGAATAGACTCTGTTTTTAAATATAATATGTGCCAGGATCTGCCTGCTCTCTTGTATTGTGCATGCCACAATGCCCCCTAGACTATAAGAGTTGAACTGCTTTTGAGATTCACTGGAAAGCAAAAAAGCCCCTTCTCATGCTCTAAATCTTACATCTGATTTCTTAATTCAGCTATGCTGGGGTCTTGGATGCGCTAAATGAAAATTCTGTCTTATATGAGAAAGTAAGGTCTTCCCCACACAAGCTTCAAAAATTGGAGTTTGAACATGTCTCTGTACCCTCTCTCTGAGGGTTGAATCCCAGTCCCATCCTGAGATCCCGCTGCCTAGGGTAAATGTCCTTATGCATGCATTGTGATGGCCAGCTGGCCTTTCTGATGGCATCCTGCCATTCACTCTTGGACTCCTTGCACTGAGTTTCAGCTGTCCCTCTAGAGCCTAAGATTAGTCCTCAGAATTCTGTCACCAACGCCCACTATTCTGCACTACCTCTTATTGCCAGAACTCTGTCATATTGGGGTGGGGGGTGGGGGCAAACAGTGAAGATTAAGACATCTTCCCATTTCAGCTTCCAGAAATGATTTATTAAAAACTTATTTCCCCTATAAAAACACTTAACCATAATTTTCTCATGTCCCTGATATCTATCCCAGACCTTCCAAGCATCAGTTTTGTGCATCTTATATGTGCAACTGATGAATCATTGAAAAAAATAATGCTTATTAACAAGACTTTGTTTCAGCAATCCTCTCCTCCCCTCTGGCCTCCAACCTGGCCCCACCTTCATACATAGCCCACTCTTGGTTACTTTGAAGAATAAGCTGATTGTGTGAAAAACACTCTCCAGTCTTTGGTCAGATAAAATCATGTTCCCTTAATTTTCTAAGACTACTTGATCCCAGTCTTACTTTCTTCACTACTAAAGAATAGCCCTGTTGATGATGCTTGGACATGGGCAGGTCTCCTGGTGAGTAAGATTTCCTTGCTGTCTTACTACATATTACAATAGTCCTTTTGCTTTCTCTTGTAGTAATACATCCTTCTGGTAGTCTGTCCTTGAAGTCACCTTTGTTTTTTGTTTAACACCAGTTAGCAAACTTGACTACAAACCTCAAGAGGCTGGGCTCCTTGAACATACAGTAGCTCTTAACTCCTGCCTTCATTAATTGCACCTAAATGTTTTACATGAAGCTTCCCGACTATGCCGAGAAATTGCTCAGCAGACCAATTTCAAAGTAAAGAATAATCTTTAGAATCTTCATATTATAGTTATTGGCATTCAGTTCATAATCTTTTACTAGTCAAAAAATAGAAAGTAACACTATACTTCGGATTTTTTTTTCAGAATATTCATCCAAGATGCCCTGGTCTTATTACCTCAAAATTTCATCATCTCATGCATTTGGAATGAGAGGATTAAGAATTGAAAGTAAAGTGGCAGATACTCAAAGCAAGGAAAGAAATAGTGTGAAAAAAATGAGTCTCATTGCTTGTGAGAAGTGCTTGATCACTAGCTACGCATGAGCCACACCCATAAAAGCTCACCAACATGACTGCCCAAATGAGAGCTGAACAGAGATAACACTAAATGACATGCAAGAGTGGATGGGGAAAAGCCCACAAGGCCTCAATCCTATACAAGGAACTATAGACATATAAGGAGAGCTGGGAATAGAAGAAGTAGTCATCCCCATGGAAAAGCACAATTGGTTGCCCAATGACAAATTGTCAGTCCTGAAAACATCCATATAAATAACCTTATATGGACTGAACACGCAATATTCAAGAATATGTAAATATATACATCTAAATATATGAGTGAAAGAACAATTAATGAAAAAAGAGATCATAAATTTGAAAAGAATAGAGAAGGGTATATGGGAGGGTTTGGAGGTAGGAAAAAGAAGACAAATATGATCTCAAAAATTAAAAAAAAATATTTGTATCATTCAAACAAAGATGTAAAGGCTTTGAGACTACAATTTTTGCCTCAGATAAGTTCAGATATATTTCTTTTAAAAAAAATCACAGTTCTCCCTAAAATTCCTTTGTAAAAAAACATTAGTGCAACTCTCTTTTCAGGAAGTTGCTAGGCTTCAGATGGCGTAGAAAACACCTGGGAAGCAGCCAGTATCTTTTTGCTACACATCCTCTGCTGGGCTTGTCTTGCAAAGTCAAATAAATATATTTGCAAATATGCATGCATACATATACATATGCATATAGTTAGTAATCTTGGTATCTTAAAAATGATATTGATGATGTATCCAGCACATCTAAGTAGGCCAAAGGCAAGAATTGTTCTTGCCTCTCTACCCATCATGAGGCATCACTTTCTGATTGACTTTGGTGTGGCCTGAAATGATAATGGAACTCCTGAAGGAAAATGTGAATCTTCTCCCATCCCGACCCTTCTTGCCTTAAGGTTCCTGGCAGGCTGAGTAGACTGAGCCTGCTGCAGGCAGAGGAGATGCTGAAATGGTTGTGCACTATTTTTCAACATAAAAGCACCAGTTTAGGAGCTGGAGAGATACCTAATGAGTAAAGTGCTTGCTGCACAATCAAATCTACTTGAATTATGATGCCCAGCACCTATGAAAAGCTGTGAGCAAAGGCAAGCACCTATGAATCCCAGTGCTGAGGGCAGAGGCAGGGAGAGTTCAGGAGCACATAATGGGAGCATTTTGAACCAGCCACACAAATGACAACTACCCAACTTACAGCAGGAAGACACTTCCTGTATGATACTCCAGGGAGCTAAAGTGAACTCTGATAAACAGATTGGGAAAAGTTCCTCATCTCAGCAGGCTGACATTTCTTTTGTGAAAGAAAGAGTTCACTTCTGTTAAATTATTGCTGGTTAATTTGTTTAAATTCCTTTCAATGTTGGTTAGTTTAAAAATAAATGACATAATGTGCTATGTCAATCCTGTGGAAAATATTTTCTATAACTGTCAAATGGTGTAAATAATTGTAAACACTAGAAGCAGTGATTATATATCAAAAGTATTCACACTGCCTAAAAATCACATTTTTTAGGTTTTTTGAACTTTCATAACTTATCTCTATAGGAAAGATCTAAATGACAAAAATCATTAGTAAATATATCATGATGAAGATAGTTTTACTAATTAGTATTTCTCAACATCTTTCCATCTGTTTTACAATTGTTTTTTGAGAGTTCTGTGCCAATCATAGTAAGGTTTTCAAAAATGAATGAAACAAGATGTTTGCAATTTCCAATTCTTACTTAAAATAAGATATGTATACATAGTAAATGTCAAAATTCACATTCAAATGTATGAAAATTGGTCAGTAATAAATACTAACCAGCTTTGGAGTTATTATAAATAATGCCTTAGGAAGTGCCAGATCCAACTCATAAGTATGACCATATATTATTCATATGATTCACGTCTAAATAGAGTAAACTAGACATGTTTTAGGTCTCTTTGTTTTTTGTTTGGTTTGGTTTTGTTGTTTTGTTTTCTTTTGTTTTTTCAACATTTTAGCTAAACATCAATTAACTCTACATTTCTGTAAGATTGTCAATTATATTAGCATTGTACTCCTTTAATATTTATGGATTTCTACATTTATATGAAAAGAACCTTTAAAGGGAGCAAAATTTTCATCAATGGAATGTTCCTTTCTCATTAAAACACTGTTACTGGAAACTGACTGGAGCCAGCTCCGTCCATCATATACATCACCAAGGGACAAACGCTTACATTGTCTTATGGAGTCAGCTATGAGCCTGGCACTGAAAATGCCTAAAATCGTTTTCAATTGAACCAAGTTTTGAAAAGGCAAAGATTCGTTCACTCTGAAAGAACTCTTAGCGCTTCATCTTTCCAAATTTTAATCTGTCCTGTTTTATGACAAGACATTAGCTAATACCCTTTTATGATATGAATGCCTTGATGTTAATTACCAAGCAACTCTTTCATTTGTAATAAAGCTAAGCAATTTAACACCTTCCATTCACTTCCTAGAACAAATGCATAACCATAATTCTTTCAGTGCATTGGTGGAAGTACATAAAAGCCCCTGGAAATTGTTCATTTTGCTTACATGTAGCTGTTAGCCTCACTAATTATAAGTCATTGTTTTGCTATTTTTTTCCATACAACCTTTTTCAACATTGCAATTGATTTAGCAAGAACTATACACACTTGGGAGTAGCTGAAGAAGGAAAGAGACACAACAGTAATTGGAAGGCATGCTATATGTCTGCTCATTCCTCAGACGCACTACATCATCCCTTTACTTTTATGTGGGTAATGTCTGTCATTCTGTGTTCATTGTACCTTGTTGCTCAAGAAGATATTCATTGGCCCCTTGAGGTGGTTTGAAAGAAAATGGCCTCCAAAGAGAGTGGTACTATTAGGAGATATGGCCTTATTGGAGTAGGTAAGGCCTTGTTGGAGGAAGTGTGTCTCTGTGGGGGTGAGCTTTTAGGCTCTTATGCTTAACCTATTATTACATATTATTTCCTGTTTCCTACAGATCAAGATTTAGAACTCTGAGCTACTTCTCTAGCACCGTGTCTGCCTGTGTACCACCTGCCATGATAACAGCCTAAATCTCTGAACTGTAAGCCACCCTAATTAAATATTTTCCTTTGTAAGGGTTGCAGTGTTTGTGGTATCTCTTCAAACAATAGAAACCCTCAGACACTCCCTATCTCCTCTTCTCCCAAGTCTTTCTGTCCTCAGGACCTGGATGCTATAATTTGAATGTCACTACCAAACTTCTAAATTTAATTTATGAGATGAAATAAGTTGTAAATTTTAAGAAGTAAAGAAGTCATATGATTTCTGCCTTTGTGAACTGATTTACATTCACCCATGCATTAAAGGGCTTATGAGTTAATGGTTTGTCTCCAAAGCTCTACACTATACTCTAGTTTAGCATTGACTCTTATATGCATATCTCTTGCTTTGTGATGCCCTGTGTCATCTCAGATCTCTAAAGAGATCCCTCTAGCAAGAAGAGCTTCATCATGTTGACCTCTCAGTCTTGAACTATGAGTTGAACAACTGGCATCAATAACAAATGACATCTTGGTTAGGGATGGAATTTTGTGCCTATTTATCCATGTTAGGATCTTGTCTGATCTGAACTCGTGCAATCTTACATATGCTGTCACAGTCTCTATGAGTTCACATATGTGGCAACCCTCTTGTGTTTGAAAGATTTTAATTTCTTGGTGCCATCTAACACATCTGGCTATTATAACATTTGTGCAAGTTCCCTGAGCCCTGAGGGAGGAGTTGGATGGAATCATCCCATTTAATGTTGAGTGCTCCCAAGTTCCTCATTCTCTGTACATTGTCCAGTTGTGGGTCTCTGTCTTAACTACTACCTACTGCAAACTCTGCTGGGGTTTGAGTGATGAACTGATGTATGGGTATAACAGTGAACCATTAGGAGTCCTTTATTCCTATGTACCTTTACCAGAATAATAATGGTAGGTTTTCTACTAGGGCCCATGACCCATCTAATCTCAGGTCACTGACCAGTTTAACAATGTCAGGTATGGGTTTCAACTCACAGAATGAACCTTAAATCTAATCAGAAAGTTTGGGGATACTTCCAAATCTTTTGTGCCACAATTGCTCTAGTATATCTTTCAGGCAAGTGGCTGTTTCAAGTCACAATAGCTGGGTGATATTAATATTACTGAACTTGTCTGGTAGCATTACCTCACCATGAATGCTAGCCAGCATGGGTGAAGCTTCTAATTGGATATCAGCTTAATCTCTTCATGATCAATGGCATTATCAACAATAGACCATTACAGACAGGTTATAGAGGGTAACCAATAGCCTCGACAATAGCTTGGAATGTTTGGGCAAAAGGCCATCCACAGCACTCCTTTGGCCAATGACTAAATGATATATAATCCATTCATGGCAATGGAAAGATTAGTTGGTGCCATAAATTGTCCAATTGGAAAGTTGCCTCTCCCCATTACATGGTGACTTCAAGAAAAAATGAAATTACAAAATTTGTAGGCCAATAGATAGAGTTAGAAGCAGTCATCTCAACTGAGGCATCGCAGACTCAAAAGGGCAAATATTGTATCTTTTCTCTTATATCAAAACAGCTAAAAGTAAACATAGAATGTGACCTAGATCTATCACTCCTGGGAATATTACCTAAGGACTAGATAGACATCCTGCTCTACAGATACTTGTTCAGCAATGCTTGTAGCTGCCCTACTCACAATAGCCAGGAAATAGAAACAACCTATATGCCCTTAAATAGATGAATGGATAATGAAAATGTGGCAAATATACACAATGGAATATTATTCATCAAAAAAGAAAAAGGAAATCATGACATTTGCAGGTAAGTGAAAGGACTTAGAAAAGATTTTATTAAGTAACTCAAAGGACAAAAGCTTCGTGTTGTCTCTCATCTGTAGTTACTAGCTTCAAATCCTCAGGTGTGATTGTATAACCTGAGGGAACTACAGACATGAGGAAAGTATAAAGGGACCATGGGTTGGGGGTTGGGGCTGGGGGGGGTGACAAGAGGACATTGATAACATGAAGTGGAAAGAAGAAGAATAAGGAAGGGCGTCCAATTATGGAAGAGAGAGAGAGGTCAATAGATAGTGAGGTACAAATAGCACCAAGGTTATGCAGTAAATCTTAAAGAAACCATATTATATTCTGTTCACCTAAAATTATACATAAAACATGTAAGTGAATAGATAGAAAGACAGACACATTAATAGATGTTTTAAAGGAAGTTAAGACATTTGGGCTGGCAATTCTCCCCACAAGAACCATAGACTTAAAAAAAAACTATCAGGCACTAGAATCATACTTTTGAAGATAGTCCTTGCTTACCTCTTAGGATTTGAGGGTGGGATTATATTGCTGAAGACAACACATACTTAGGACACAGGATTCAGATGACTCAAGCAGGATCTAATTTGAAAACCTCTTTCCTGCAGTCTAGCTTTCATGGTTCCACAAAATATGCAAGGGGCTGAGGTAGGGAAGCTGTTAAATAGTCCTACCCAGCTATAACAGCTATAAATGACAATAATTTATATCATGCCAAGATTAAATATATATACACACACATATAATCTTTAACATATATATGAAATATTTACATATATACAAAATCTTAGTGCACACATAAATATTATATGTATATATATATGAATGAAGTGGTATTTATGTATCAGTGGCAACCCATAGCTGTCTAATTGTGCTTAGAACCCACTCAACAGGAGAAAAATGTCTTATACTGAAAACTTAGCCAGCTTCCTGCATCTAGAAAGATCATGGGCCTTAGAAAAGAATCTACTGATGTCACTTTACTAGACCTGCATAATTCTTTATCACCTTCTAAATCTTATCCTTATACTCATAAAAAAAAAAGTATAGCTACCACCCTCTCATCAAAGAAGCTTCTCTATGCAGCAAATGAAGGCAATCATGGAGAATTACAACTGGACACAATGCAGAGATCAGTGGATCATGGGGATCTAAACCCCAATGAATACATCTGTATCACAGAGCCTTCATTTTTTGCTCAGGGAATATCCTGTAAGAGGGGGCATAAAGATTTTGGGAGCCAGGCTACCAGGAAGTGTGTTGTGCGATATTCTCTCCTTAAAATGGGTGCAAAAACAAGAACAACATCTACAGATATGTTAATGTGGAAGGGGAAATGTTTCACTGGGTCCCACCACTAGACAAAGAACTATGGGTCACTATTGATTGCTGGGAGGAGAATTAGTCTCTCCCAAGTGTGAGACCCCTGATTGGTTATCTAATGCAGAGTTCCAGAGGATTCAGCCTTGAAACCATATACACACAAACAACAAAAGCAGATTCAACATCACTAATATGTAATATATATTTTCTATTATATAATATATATCATATATTATGTAATAATATGTATATATAAATTTCTGTGTGTATCTGTATAACAAATATGATTTTATAAAAAAGATGCTATCAACTTGAGAGTCAAGGGATGTAGAAAAAGAGAGGTTTGAGGGAGGTTAACTGACAGGAGCTAGCGAGAAGAAAAGGAAAAGAGGAAGTGATGCAATTTCATTTCAATTGAAAACATTTAAAAATTAAGTTTAAAAATATAGCAGTGGTGTGAAATCCCTCCCTAGTCTCCTCTTCCTACTTGTTGTCTTTTCTTGCTGAGCTGCTGTCATCCTCATGTATTTTTAAGCAGTCTTCTTTGCAGGCTGGTCTTGTCCTAAATATTGTCAGATCTATAAGCAGAGTTTCACTCATGAGAGAAAAAAACAAAACAAAACAAAAACAACAACAAAACATTAGCCACCTTACCACACAGAAGGATGTCTTCTATGCTTTATTTTCACTCATGAGTTAAATGTAACCATAGAAAAACAAAATCCCAGCCTTTATGACAAACTAAGACAAGACAGACCATATCCAAAGGATTAGCAGCTGAGTTTGTATTATCTCTGAGCAGGAAAGGGACTTGGTTGAACTCTTAATTACAAATTTGGGGGGAGGGTATTAATATCAACATTTGGAAAAAGTTAATAATTTTCCCTTTGTAACTTTCCAGAAAAATCTATTTTTAGTAAGCTTAGACTGAGACATCTATTCTAAGCCTCTGTTATTTAGCACTATCAATGAAAATAAAACCAATCTAGGAAATTAATATTAAGCATATTAGATTTGCCAGCCTTATCTTTTAAGTATGTGCTGATTAACATTTACAATATACTTGATTAAGGCAGATGACTGAGTCCAATTAATTTTGTATTTTGCCTTTGTAAGGATATTTCATAAATATTTTAGCATCCTTTTTAATCAAGCCTTATTATCTGCCTTTACGCTGCTTTTCCATTTATAGTAAGATGAAAAACAGAAAGTCATCCTGGCATTAGCTGAGACAGTTTTTGGGTGATGTCATCGCACAGTCTTACCTGAGGCATTGAAAGTGGCAGTGTACTGTCAATATTGCATACAGGGTTTATTTTGTAACTTTGAATAATTGATTTTAAACCCTTAGACATAAATTTAATTATAGCTGTGCATTTCTGAATAACAGAGATATTGTGAGAAGTATGTCATTAGGCAATTTTATCTTTTATGAGCATCATTGAGAGTACTTACAAAAGTTGGCTAAGATACCATTAAGTGCATATCTGACTACACCATAAAAACAACATGAGGCCCATGATTTAAGAATATTTTTTTGTGTCTCACATGACCTACATTGTCATTGAACTCCCAGAGAATCCAATTTGAAGTATGTGCCAAAGCCATGTCCATGAACAATCACTACCTCTATCAGATGGCCTTTACAAACATCAATAACAGGTTTCCATATGCTATTAAAATAAGTTTATTTTTTTATTTTCAGAATATAATTTGTTCAATTTTAAGATATTACTTGTAACAAAAACATACAGTGGCTATATAATATAAATGATAATATTCTTAATGCAGCATATTCCTCTTGGGACATATGTGTATCACTTAAGGAGTTATAGCTAATTTTACAGCAGATTAGTAAAGTTACTTGAAGTTAATTTCAAAGTTTCTCAAGCTATTTTCTATGAAATATTTGGTCTGGACAAAGTTGTATGGATGGTGCTTCAGAAATGATATTCTCAGCAAACAAATCCAGGAAAATTACAGAAGCAGATGGCTATATCATAACTTTTAACTTATAAATATGATTTTTGAATCTCTTGGGGGGTTGTTGTATGCAGTTTCTTTAAAAGACATCAGAACGTGAAACAATTTTATTCAACATCCAGTTATTCTTTCAGATGGACAGTACTTCAAAACTGTATTTTTAAAATCCTATTATTGTCAGAGTTTGAACCAGCATGGCACCACTCTTACACTAATAACTTCAAAAGTGGGATGATTGACTTCATTGAGACATCTTAATTTATGAACGCCCAGCACACAGTTTCATGCACAATTCAGGTTTGAAAAAAAAATGTAAAATTGTCTGTTGATTTTTTACTCATTCCAAATTAGAGATAAATTATGGTTCTGAGGATTCAATTTACCATTTATTTTCTGTACTCTTAGGTGAACTGAACATTTCCCTAAATGCAAATATTCTAACAATATTTTCTCCCTGAAAACTTTCAGATAAATAAACACTACAAAGAAAGCAGATCTGCTTCAATTGGATCATTTTCACTGATTTGGTATTTTAATCTAGTTTCTCATTTTGAAAAGAGTGCTATGTGATGACAGAAAATAAAAAATGACATTCCATAATTCTTCCATTCACATTTTCCAATCATGTGAAGGAAACAAAGTCACCTTGTCAAAAAGATTCAGCAGCTTATTAAGTATGTAGAAATCTGTGTATGCTGTTTTCTAAACATTTACCAGCTCTATGAATGGCATTGCATGCAAATGAGAAACGCTGTCAGCATGGTTACAGTACAGGTGGTGGGCTTCTAGGAATCCTGGCTTCTCTAATGAACCATAGCTTCATATTTTCCTTGGAATGAATAGCCATACAAAATAGTGATTAGAATGTTACTCTTCTTCCACGTTCATTTTGTAGGGCCAGGATAATTTCAAGATGATTTATCTCTACCAGTGCCTTCTAACTCAACAATGACAGTATTGTGTGGTGCATGCTTTAAACAGTCTCAGGGCCTAGAGAATTCCATGTGTTCTTGTCTGTGTGCCAAGTGTCAGTCTCACCAATACACATGATAAGGAATATCCCCACAGAAGGGTTAATTCTGATTGGGAAATGGAATGAATGGAAAGAGTCATTGAGGAAGCATAGCCACAGAAGAAGTGTTTTGCCTTGTGCCTTAGGAGGTAGAACCAAAAGGAAGACTTGGACTGAAGATATAGAAGACAGACTTTAAAATGGAAATGCACAATCTAAGTTAGATAAGAAAATTCCAGGTAGATAAATTAAATTGTTTTGCACCAGCATTACAGACATATCTGCTGTTAGATAAACTTGTATTTATGCTGAGGTTAAACAAAGCCACTGCTGAATACATTGCTTTTCTCCATGTCTCCCCAAATTTTCTTTCCTGCCCAACAAGCAGGATAAATAACCATCTGTGTGAATGGAATAGATTGTGACCATGTTTGCTGAGAGTTTAGTGCCCTCTGATTTCTGCTGATAAATAAGACAATTAGCACCAAACCCAAATGACTCCAGTAACTTCAGAGATCCACCACCTTGTACAGATCTCGCATGCTAATTCTTCCTACTTATTCTAAACAAAGGATCTACAGGGCTTTGGGAGATGGCTCAGTTGGTAAAGTACCTGGAATACAAGCATGAAAACCTAAGCTCTCATCCTGAGCATGCACATAAAGTTTAGACCAGGTAGGGCATGCTCAGGGCTGGAGAAGTAAAGACAGGTAGATCTCCAGAGCTCAGTGGCCAGCCACTCTAGACAATTGGTGAATACAGGCTCAGTGACAGATAATATTTCAAAAAAAAGTAAAATGAAAGGAAATACAGTAGAATGATGCACCTGACATCAGCTTCCAGTCACTACATACATACATGTTTGTACAAGCATCAAAACACATAGATAACCCACACACAAAGGCATATAGACAGCAAACATATAAATAAGTAAATAATCAGTAGAAAGGCTCATGAGCAAGCATTACCAAATGTGGAACCAGCAGGGAAAGTGAGGTGACCTGCCGAAGCTTGTTTCTACATTAGGTGTGTTTCCTCTAAATTATCAAGGATTTAAAAAAAACTCATCAGAGTGTCTTAAAGATGTTATGAATCACTCATAAATAAGTCAGTTTTCCATATTTAAATTTTCACTGTTTCTGTCAATAAATTTCCTTTATGAAATAGAGTTTGCTATGTGTATTTCAGGTTTATGCTATATTATTATGGAATGTATAGTATAGACTATAAAATAGTTAGTATTGAAGATGCTCTTTGTGATTGAAGATACCCTAGAAAGGACCATGTTGCAGTCACTGAAATTGCACCATGATGTGTCATATTCTAACAACCACTGTAAAAGTCATTACTACTTTGTCCTGAATGGATTCTAAGGCAGGTTTTAGTATAAAGCTTTGGTATTATTAGTCTATGTGTTGACCTGGTAGGTAGACCATGGTTTAGAGCTTATTTAGAGCCTTTGAATAATATAAACACAGCAGGAGCTAAATCTAGTAATATTACTGAGTATTTTGTCACCCTGGGTAAATTTAATATGATAAAAATTCAATATCCTGGTCTTTAGGTGGGTAGAAACATTTTTCACCATTCAGAATTAAGTAAAGTAGCAAAATTAAGAGATTAGTCCCTATTAATGATTCATCAAATGTTAAGTGCCAATTAATATTAATAGTATTAATTCTAAAAGTCCAAATACTAAGTCACTTCCCTCTCTACATGATTCTATAAATATTTACTTAAATAAATACCCATGTGAGTTATGCCCTCCATTGGTCATTGTATATCTTGATTAGCTTCAGAGAGTAACTTTTTGTTCACTCTGAAATTTACCTGGTTTTGCTCAAGACAGTTCACTCATCCTGAGCTGTCCTTCTGTATTACAAAATCCATGTATTTTCATCTCATGTGATAAACTGGGCAGAATGGAAATTTAATGTGAAAGAGAAACACAGGCATTTTTGTAAACATTGCCAGGATGAGTTGTATACATCTTCAAGAGTAATAACCACCCAATAATTAACAAGAAACTATGACATGTCGTTGATTTAAAGGTCCATTTTAGCAATAAAGAAGCTGTAATCTGTGGTGGTATTGTGTCCCCCAAAATATTGTGCACCCTAATAAACTTATCTGGGGTTAGAGACAAAACAGCCATTCGATACAAAGGCTAGAAAATGGTGGCACTCACACCTTTAATCCTAGCACTCCAGAGGTAGAAATCCCTTTCGATCTCGGTGAGGTCAAGGCCACATTGGAAATAGCCAGGCATGGTGACACATGCCTTTAATCCCAGAAAGCTAGCCTTTAATCCCAGGGAGTAGTGGTAGAAAGCAGAAAGGTATATAAGGCGTGAGGACCAGAAACTAGAAGCATTTGGCCTGGTTAAGCATTTGGCTGGTTAAATTTTTAAGTTTTAAGCAGCACGGTTCAGCTGAGACCCATTCGGGTATGAGGACATAGAGGCCTCCAGTCTGAGGAAACAAGATTGGCTGAGAAGTTGGCCAGGTGAGGTTAGCTGTGGCTTGTTCTGTCTCTCTGACCATCCAGCAGTTCACCCCAATAACTGGCCCCGGATTTGATTTTATTAATAAGACTCTTTAAGATTCATGCTACAGTAATCTCTCCCTCTCTCTTCTCTCTTCTCTCTTCTTTCTTCTCTCTTCTCTCTTCTCTCTTCTCTCTTCTCTCTCTCTCTCTCTCTCTCTCTCTCTCACACACACACACACACACACAACCACTGTACATTAAAATTAATTATGGATTTATCTCAAATTTCTATTCCTATAGTCCTTTTGCCACTTTAGCTTTAATTTAATTTCCACTTGTACCAGTGTGTGTGTATGTGTGTGTGTGTGTGTGTGTGTGTGTGTGTGTGTGTGAAATATTGCAGAAGCAATTATTGATTAGCCAATTTGATACTAGAGACAGTTAAGTGACTTGACTTGCCCTCACTATCTACACAACAGGAAGGAGACTGTAACCAGAACTCAGTGCGCTCTATTCCATAGCTCATGTTTTCCCTGGTAAGGCCTGTTGTTTCCATACTTTTTTGCATTGAAGAAAAAACCCAGCTTAACTTAGTTATAAATCATTATAGCTGGATCCATATTATATGTTTGTCACGGAGTTTGGACAGTCAGACTCTCTATAGCTCATAAATGCCAAAAAGGGTATGCATATCAAGTACTCGATAAAGGTCCCCATGGTTATGGAATAGGAACTTTTAGGAAGCAAATGGACCTTCAGTGATGACATATTGAAGTGAGTGGTTTTTCACTTGCACAGCTGGAGATATTTCATAAACGATCTTATCTGTATAGACTTTGAACGAAGTATGACTGCAAGGAAAGCCGTTAGATGGAGAAGGGAAAGGCCATAAAGCAGCTGATGGCCCTGAGGGATGGACTGAATGCATTCAAATGGCACTGGAGAACACAGAAGAGAAGGTCCTTATGGCCTCATGACTCACACTGGCAAGAATGAGTGTTGAACATCTTCCACAACTGGGTAGGAAAAAATATGGATTCTGCATCAGTCTGAGATGTACGTTGCAATGTACCTATTCCTTATCAATACAAAATAACTCTTCTGAAGAAATGACTCTTCACCACAAGTGAAGAGATGAGTTTCTAGGAAAGAAAATAATCATTGTCAGCTTGAGTTTAGGTAAGCGGTGATCAGGAAGAACATGGCTTCTGATTGTACTCTGAGGAGTTCTGATTTATAAATAGAACGCTTGTGTAATTATTAATCAATTACATAATATATATATATATATATATATATATATATATATATATATATATATATATAGTGGTTTAAATGAGAATGTCCCTCATAGACTCCAATATTTGAATATTTTATTCACATGCCATGGGGTATGTTTAGGCGAGACTAGGGGATACATCCTTTGTGGAAGAAGTGTGTCATTGAAATGGGTTTGGGATTCTTAATTCCCAGTCACTGTCAGTTTGCTCTTCAAGCTTCATGCTTATGGTTGAGCCTTTAGATTCTGCTCCAGCCATCATTGCTGCTGCCTATTGCCATGCCCCTCCCCACACAGTAACAAAATACTATCTTTACCATGAACCTAATTCAATTCTTTTCTTCTACAAGTTGCCTTGACCTTGTTGTTTTATTACAGCAACAGAAAAGTAATTAATAGAATGTGGGATGCAGGGATATTTTTGTAGATTTGCTTCATTATATGTCAAATTGGAAGATTCCAATGCCCTCAACATGTTCATTTTAGGTCAGTTAAACTCAAAATGACATAAAAGAAAATTACACTATTTTGCTTGTGAGTAAGCTTTACAACATATCTATTCCTTCAAAGGATACTTTGTTTGCCTTCTCTGGGGCAAGACTGTCTGAATTGAACATGAGAAGCCACAGTAGTATATTGCAAGTCTGGAAAGTAGTCCAGTGCCTTTGCTGCTCACCACCTGCCAATCAACCTGGCAAAGACAACAGATATACCACCTTTACCTTTATCTCTGTCCTATTTACTAAAACAGGGCAACTTCAACCATGAAGAAACTACCAGGGAAAATGTCATTTTATATTATGCTTTTACTCTGATGTTTTATTCACCGCTTACTAAAAGATATTATGCACTGGATTAACCAACAGCTTATGATAAGGATGTATTGTCCTAGAATATTTCATAACAAATTATTTTCCTTTGCAAGTTATATTTTCAGTTGCTAAGGAACCAAATGTCACAACCATGGCTATCAAGAGAACAATATGTGTATAATGTCAGAATAATTATGAGATAGCTACTGAAAAAAAATGACAAACCATGGACATTAGAAGCAAAGAAAAATTAATTAGTTCACCTGCTTTAGACATAACATAATGTCTGATTGCCACCAGAATGAATGTTTATCTGGAAAGGGCCTTATATAATAGTTTACCGTTCTCCTCTAGCCAGCACAACTCTAGACCACAGATGTTTCAAAGGTTTTTTTATTAATGTACATGTTCATACTTGTACTCAAAAGCAGAGTGATTATCTGTAAGATGCCACAAGGTAAGTATCCTAGGAAACATAAACAGAACGTCCTTAGAAAAACAAAAGGGTTCCAGGAGGTGGTGGCACACAACTTTATTACCAGCAATCAGGAGGCAGAGGCAGGGTGATCTCTGAGTTTGAGGCCAGTCTGATCGACAGAGGAAGTTCCAAGATAGCCAGGGCTACACAGAGAAACTCTGTCTTGAAAAAAAAAAACAAAAACAAAAGGAGAAATACTGCATTTATCATATTCTTAGTCTCCAGTTCTTCAGAGGTATAATGATAACAGCTGAATCACTAGAGCTTAATCCAGTGAAGTTTTCATTTTGTTATAAATTGCTTTTTCTGAAAGCCATGACTAATTTTAAAGAAAAGTTATTTGTTTAATAATGTTGTCACTATATCTGATCCTTGGAAAATGAACCTATACTCCTGAAGCTTGGAGTTCCTATCTCTAACCAAGTAGTCTTCCTCTTAACATGATCAGTATTATCTTTTACAATTTTGTGTCAATATATTACTTGGACTTAATGTAATATACACTTTATTTCTTGTGCCCAGGTAACATGAAATGTTCGCTACTAGCATCTTAGAATTAGTGGAATGAAAATTGATATGTAATCAGAAAATTGAATTCCACAGGGTCAATGTCACAGTTTTTGGCAGTCTTAGATACAAAATTCTTCATAAGCATTTTTGCATTTGTTCCTCTATTTCATTTTTATCTTTACTGTACATATCTATACAGCCTTAAAGCTGCTTCTGTTATCTTTATATTTCATGATACTTTAAAAATCGACTTTTTCCCTGATTTAATGAAATTTCTTTTCAAAGCAGCATGTTTAGAAAGTGGCTCTGCAGTGTTATTCTATTTATTTATTTTATGTAGTTATCTATTGAGTCATGCTTTGCTTTTGTGGAAATATTATCCATCTCAAAAGGTTGACATATATCCCTTAGAAATAATTAGCTTTGGTCAAATTCCAGGGAAGATAACTATTAATGGATACACACTAATTTTAATTGTTTTCTTTGTCTAGCATTTTTCTAGTGTACTGCACCCACTATTCTATTAAAGCCCACATCCCACCCTTTGTTTATAATCTCTTCATTCACTATGTAGTTTTACAAAGCAATAGAAATCTGATTTGTTTAGCATAGCCAACTCCTGTGGCTATTAAACTCTCCTCTGAGTTTTCACATATTACTTTGTACTTTATTTTCAAATTTCTCCACAGGGTCAATGGATATCTGTTTTATTCCTCAAGTGTGGCCATCTCTCTTCAGGCCTTCTGGCTTCCCTGTGAAGGCATGCTAATTATGCATTCTCTTTTCTGCCTATTTTGATGGACTGTTAAGTTAGATGTTCCAGTGATAACACTAATCAAAAAATATTACAAAATATTTTAAATATAAGTTGATAAGAAAGTATTCTCAGGGCTCAAAAGCTGTCAGTAAAGTTACAATGAAGAGATGTGATAGTGTAGTGAACAAGCCCAAGCTATGATGGTACTAACTTCTTTGAAATACCACATCTGCTAAGTGTACAAATATGAATAATGAAGTTTCTTCATTCTTTCCCTCCTAGAGAATGATAATAGAGGCACTAATGCTTATACAGATGTGATAAGGCATAAAATATTTAAACAACATTGCTCAGAAATGTGTCATTCATGGGAGATAAAAGACATAACTTTATTCCTCTGTCTCCTCAGAATTGAATCAAATGATAAGAGGAAAATAAACAGATCAACCCCTGAAGGGTAAAGAGCATGGAGGAGGTCCTGAAGAAGTAGGTCTGTGGAGCTGAGGCATCTTCTCTGTCAGCTCCACCTGTCCATTGGTGCCTGGGAGATGATGAGGACTTGAGAAGCTTCCAGACTCTTAGAAACTTGAAATCCACGATGGAAAAGGATGTAGAAAAAAATAACTAAATGAAATATTTGAAAGAAATATTAGCTCTGTTTGAGGGGGGAATAAAATATAATCAAAGTACAAAAGAACCCACTCTTATGCAGTCTTCACAGGACAATGACAACTTACATACTAAGGGTTAATATGTCCAAGAACATATAATTATACATTGGTGCTAGGAATACAAAACAATTAAATTTTTAACATTTTGGGGAAAAAATTGAAAAGTTGAAAAATACTGTTAACTGAGTACTACTTTTAAGAATTTTTGCTTAGCTTCTTTTGAGCAGCTTTTTTTTTTCTTTCTTTCTTTTTTGGGTTTTCGTGATAGGGTTTCTCTGTGTAGCTTTGTGCCTTTCCTGGAACTCACTTTGGAGACCAGGCTGGGCTTGAACTCACAGAGATCCGCCTACATCTGCCTCCCAAGTGCTGGGATTAAAGGAATGCGCCACCAACCGCCCGGCTTCAGCTTTTTTCTATGTATGACTATAACATCAAAAAGGTTTTTGGGATTAAAAGAAATCTTGGGTGAGGGATGATTGTAAAACAACTACTCATTTGCATTACAGTCCTCAGAGTATTAGTTTTATTTTAAATTATATATGAATTAATTTGGAATGAAACTGTATAAAAGCACTAACAAATGCATGAAATTCTAAGTTATTCTTTAATATCTGCTTATTTATTACCTTAATAAATATCATTTGGTTGGGCCATAAGTTAATTCAGTTAAATTAAAACTGTACAACAATATAAGAGAAATACAATTAATCACCTAATAAGGCCTAACATCGATTCTCAGGAAAAAATAAGGCATCAAGTGTTTTTCAGTAGGTAATTTCCCTCTGAGTCTTTGAAACACAGTAGTCATTAAACTTGATCTAGATCATCTTGAAGCTGTCTTTCAACCATGAGACTATAAATTATTCAATGTATGTGTCTGTGGTCAATATTCATTGCTGAAACAGTATGCCTAGTACATGAGTGCTATGGATATCACTCTGTATGCTGTGAATGTGTTGCTCTGATTTGATTGATAAATAAAACTCTGATTGGCCAGTAGCCAGGCAGGAAGTATAGTATAGGCAGGATAAGCAGAAAGGAGAATTCTGGGAATGGGAAGGCAGAGTCAGGAGTTGCCAGTCAGACACAGGAGAAGCAAGATATAAAAGTACTGGTAAGCCACAAGCTACATGGCAACTTATAGATTAATAGAAATGGGTTAATTGAAGATATAAGAACTAGATAGCAAGAAGCCTGCCATGGCCATACAGTTTATAAGTAACATAAGTCTCTCTGTGTTTAAGTGGGTCTGAGTGGTTGTAGGTCCGGGAAAAACTCCAGCTATACATGAGAACTGTTTTTTTAACACTAATGTTAAACTTGATCCAACTAAAACTCTTGAGTCCCAGAATCAACCTCAGATACTGATGAGTTGATATTTCTCACTCCCTGACTTAGGAAAACACAAAACGTGAAGAGAAAAAAAAAATTAGGGGGAAGAAACATCCATGTCTTGGGTTACTTTTATGTTGTTGGGCAAAATAAAGCCCTGGGAAGAATACTTAAGAAAAAATGCCCCATCAGAAGATATTCCACAATCACCTTGGACCAAAGTAGCAGTCACCAAGATGGAACCCCAAAGCAGACAAATATTGGGAAATGATGGAGTTCTGCTCTCAAAGAGATACTTTAATGTGGAGGGGACAGATAGTGAAGATTAACGTTCCCATATAATATATAACATTAATACTTGTCTTTTAACCCCCTGAACAAACTTTGTGAAATGTGCATTGTATTATTCTTTAGTCATAATGGATTTAGGGTTTGTTTTTTGTTTTTTGTTTTTTGTTTTT
This sequence comes from Peromyscus maniculatus bairdii, assembly GCF_049852395.1. Lineage (NCBI taxonomy): Eukaryota > Metazoa > Chordata > Mammalia > Rodentia > Cricetidae > Peromyscus > Peromyscus maniculatus. The sequence continues at coordinate 34,537,958 of NC_134868.1, read as the reverse complement.
CTGGGCTTTTAGCAAAGCACTGACTGTCTAAGTAGGGGAACCAGAAGCCCCACTTTGGTCTTACATTCTAATTTACAGCTGTGTTCTTTCACTCTCAGAAGCAACCTGAATTGGCTGATAATTACAAAGTCTCTTATACCAAGGTCAATGGCAAGGCCCTATTTTGAAAACAGTTTTCCTACCTGGCAAATTTCTTTTGTAGTAATACATTTGTAAAATAAAATATGCAGATTACTAATAAAATGTGTTCAGCAGTTCTCCCTTGGATGACAATACTAGAGTCAATAGTTGGGGCCACAGTAGTTGGGACAAGCTGAAGATTTGATGGTCATTATACTGATACAACACACTGGGTTGAGTAATCCATCAATGGTTAATGAGCTTCATTTTAAAAAAGGGATGTTTTCATGCCAGCCTTGATATTTGCTGTCTTGCCATTCAAGTAAGTTAAGAAGGCTGCCATGTGACCCCTAGGGTGTTATAGAATGACCACTTCTTCTGGAATTAATTAGAAAACCAAAGGTTGAAGCAGTTTTTTCAGGGGTTGGAGAAGTCACTGTGTGCTCCTGACTATCCTCTGTCTCCTATCAGTTGACAACTTTTGATTGACTAATCTAACCCCTGAATTAACTATATTTTTTTGTTGTTGTTTTTGTTTTGTTTCGCTTCGTTTCATTTCGTTTCATTTTGTTTTGTTTTGTTTTGTTTTGAAACAGGGTTTCTCTGTGTAGTTTTTGCTGCCTATCCTGGATCTCGTTCTGTAGATCCGCCTGGCTCTGCCTCCCAAGTGCTGGGATTAAAAGCGTGTGCCACCACTGCCTGACGAATTTACTATATTCTTGAGCCACATTTATACTGTGGTTAATAGGTGTGAAGACACCAGTATGTTCCAATTTCAAGAATTTGTCAAGAGACAATTGGGCTTGCTCTTCCAGCAAACCTGTTTGTTTTAGTTATAAATGGATTTCAGATACAAGCTATTAAAAATATTGGATGTTGGATGCCATAACAAGATTAACTCCCAACATGTTAGGTTCCAAGAAAGGGGGTAGTGAAATAACCGTGTGTGCCCTATCAAAACCTGACTGAGTGAGGTGAGAAGGTGGTTGAGAGAGAGAAGTGGCCATGGAGGATGAATGAGAGAGGCAGAAACAGGTAATAAACTCACACCTGCACTAGAACTAGGAGTATTATCAAACATACAGCATACATGCACCAATGTATAAGAACTAAAGCAAAGACGAACACAGCAAGTTCTCTGAACAGAACAGTGATGGGCTCTGGCCCATCAAAGCAGGGAGGAAAACAAGGAAATTCTCAATCTCCCTCAATAGTCCACGCATTGAGGAAGCAGTCAATGGTCATAGAGATCCCCATTCTATCTCAAAACTGAAAGGTTCCCAAGGCTAAATTGGAAAGAGGAGAAATTATTTCTTAATTGTCATTGTTCAGTCAAAAACAAATTAATTATAGTGGTGCTTCAATGATAATACCAGCTCCCATAAGAGAGGTCAGAAGGAAATGAGACAGGGCTGAAATTTGACAATTCATCCTTCACTATTTTACTGTCATGTCAAGATTGGAGGCTACATGTGCAGTATAAAATGCTCAGAGGATAGAAAGTCTAACTTGACTTTTTACAAATGTGTCCACAAGATATAATTATCAATGCACTTTTGTAGCCGTACCATGAGGTAGGGAAAAATCTAGGGAAGGAGCAGAAGTTAATCTCCTATACACTCCCTATATATTTCATTTCCCCAGTTTCTTGAGGTTGTAGCTAATTTAATATGCCCCAGCAATCTTCACATTTTAGAATGTGATTTTGAAATGTGGATAAAAACAGCAACAAAATCTCACTTTTCATTTGTCACAACAAAGAGTAAAATGTTGGTAAGAGCCAGCTTTATAAAAGTTGGAGAAGGCAGGCACCCTTGAAGAATGCTCACAATTTTACAGGGGGCATCAAGATCATGATAAGGAACCTAGAGACAACCAAACCAATAAAGTTGGAATCCATGAACTTCTAAATGACAGCTGTGAAATCTCCACAGGACTGGACTAGATCCTCTGCTTAAATGAGACAGTTGTGTGGTTTTATCTGCTTGAGGGACCCCTGGCAGTGAGATTTGGGATCCATCCCTGGTGCATGAGCTGGCTTTTGGGAGCTCACTACCGGTGGGGGGACACTTTGCACAGCCTTGATGTAAGGGAGAGGGGCTTGGACCTGCCTCTACTGAATAGACCAGGCTCTGCTGACTCCCTATGGGTGGTCTTACCTTGTTGGAGGAGGGAATGGGGGTTGTGTTTGGTGGGGTGAGGGAGCTGGAGGGGCAAGATGAGGAAAGAGAGGGGGATCTATGGTTGGTATCTAAAATGAATAAATTTAATAAAATAAATTTAATAAAATGAATGCTCACAATTTTAAATGTGTATTCCTGATTCAGCCGTTCCACTTCTAAAAATACACATGAACAATAAGACAAGTATTCAAGGATGCAGCACCAAGGTATCTTATTGTTAATAACGAATAACTAGAAACTGAAGGGGGTAAGGACAGCAACAGAAATCTGGAAATGTAGAACACAATACAAAGATATACAGAATAGCCATTAAAATATTTGTATGCCTGTATTGGGTAACATTGAAAAAATATGCATATATTAGAAGATAAAAAAGCAAGCTATAAAATAAGCACCCACAAAAATATTCATTAAGAAAAGTCTTGAGGTTTGAAGTATAGCTCATGAAATGATGTATCGTGTAATGTCCATACACTCCTAAATGTCACGTAGAGCCTTCATCCAGTTACTGATGAAAGCAATTGCAGAGATCCACTGCCAGGCACCAGGCCGAGCTCCAGAAATCCAATCAATGAGAGAGAGGAGAAAATCTATAAGCAAAGGTCATTGAGATCATGATGGGAAAATGTACAGAGATGACCAGCCACACTAGTGGAAACCCATGAACTATGGACCAATAGCTGTGGAGCCCCCATGGGACTGGACTAGGCCCACTGGATATTTGAGACAGTTGTTTAGCTTGAATTGCTTGGAGGGGCCCCCAGGGAGTGGGATTAGGATCCATCCTTGGTGCATGAGTTAGTGGGCTTTTTGGAATCCAGTTCCTAAGGTGTGACACCTTGTACAGCCTTGGTGCAGGGGGGAGGGGCTTGGACCTGCCTCAGCTGAATGTACCAGGCTCTGCTGACTCCTCATGGGAGACCTTAACTTGGAGGAGGTAGGAATGGAGGGTAGATTGAGCAGGGGAGGCTGGGGGCAGGAAGAGGGAGGAGGGGGGATCTGTCTTTGGTATGTAAATCAATAGAAAATTTCTTAATAATAAAAATGAAAATCAGAAATGACTATACTAATAAATTTAACATGGGTAACCTTTATAAAATTATTAGAATTGCTCAACAATAAAATAGTCATGATACCTATGCCTAAATATATAGACTATAAATTATTACAACTGTACTGTACTTAAGGCTAGCAGTCATGTATAGCAAGGAGGTTCTTAACCAACAGAATTAACTAGCTAGTGATAGACACTCATTTGCTGGATGAATTAGATCTCTTGGAAGAGCCTATTTTCAAAATTCCTGGTGTCATTCATTTTATTAAGCATAGCCAAAGCTGAGTGAAGTCATTCTCATTATTTGGCCAGTCTATGTCTAACCCCTCCTATTCCCACCAGACACACAGTTATATACAAAAGATTCAGTTGTGCTAATGACAGCCCCATCTCAGAGATTTTTTTGGAATCTCAGCAAAGCAGATGGATTTGTTCCCTCTTGATGCCTCAGCTGAAAAAGCATGTAGGGAGTATAGAGGCCCATTCCCACCAGGACACCGGAAGAGAAACAGAGAAAGGGGAAATTATAACTACAGAAAGAAAGGATCTGTCTTGTTTTGGTCTCATAGGTTCTCTCGCCTGGGCTACCTGTACTTCCTGCTTGTTTTCTAAAGAAACCATGGGTCTGTTTTCATAGGTTCTCCTGTCATCTAAGATAATTAACATAATTCAGTCATATATTGTGAAGTCTAGGCTTCTCCTTCTGGAATGGCCATCTGGAAGGTCCATGGAGAATAGTGGCTAGGCTGTAGAGTACTCCCTTGAGACAACCTACACCAACAGTTAACCGTGTGAATGAGTTTCTTGAAGGAAGATATGTAGGAGATGTGATGACTGCCTGTGATAGAATCTCATGCAATTCTGCAGCTTTGATGATGACTGAGCTTAAACCTTCTAGCACAGTGGCTCCCAGGTTCCCAGCCAACATAAACCATGAAAAAAAAGAGTGTTTATCATGGAGGTAGTTTTACTCTCGACCCATTTGATATCCTTCTAAAGATTACAAATACATAATTTAATTAACATATTTTTCATTCCATTGTGATAGAAATAGATCAAATGTTACATTATAAAGAAAATTTAGCTACATAACATTGGATACTTTAGCTGAAAATTTAAGATCTAAGCAAGAATTTTGTAATTTTTGTTCCTGGAGTAAAGTATCTTTATAATAGAAATCTGAAAACATTTTAGAAGAATGATTTAGTTTAGAAAGTCATGTAAAATTTGCCTCAAAATTATATATGTCTATTACAACATAAGGTTGATTCTAAAATATGTTTCAGGCTAAGAGCAAAATACTGATCTTAAATTATAGAAACATTAAATTAATAAAACAGTAAACAAGTAAGTTACCTAAATATAACACCATCTTTTCAACTCAAACACTAATTTCCCATGAGTGTGCCAGCTTTCTTATTCTGAAACCACTCCTAGCTTTAAGATAATCTTCTATGATAGAGCCTTTTCATCCATGTGTAAACCACATCTACTAAGAAAAAAAATGCAGAAAGCTAAGCAGGGTGACATTAATCAGTTCTCACCTTTGAAACTGTAGTTAGTTTGTAGTTCAAACTACAAAATAAAAAAATAAGATCATGGAGGATTTTCAATCATTTTCATTTCCTCTTGAAAGAATCACTTGTGTGGGTTATGTTTATTTGATGCTTGGTTGGTTCACTGAGAATGAGGTGTCCTCAGGTAGACTGGAAGTACATGGAACTCTAATAACAAAGGGTCTCAAGCAGTTAGAAATGTAGCTCAAGATTTCAAAATCACAGAAATGAGTTACTTTACTAACAGTAAAAGAACAAAGCATGACAATAATTCTCACTGAATGATGAGCTAAATGAGTTCTTTCAGAAAGGATATATATATATATATATATATATATATATATATATATATATATATATATATGAAAAGGCCCTTTGAAAGTCTCAGGCTTAGAATACCTAGAGGTATAGTACAGCATACAGGAGTCAATGCCATGGATGACACTCAATAGGAATGAAGCACATGCCAAAGGGAGAACATGCTGGAACAGCAAGGCCTAGTGGAGGAACATCCTGAGATACAGCAAGATCAGGTATTTGCAAGCTCCCAACAACAGAATTAAAAGCATCAAGAAGGAACTACAATACATGATAGACAGAGAGTGTTAGAAAATTATAATGCATGGGAGGAAACTATAGAGAATATAAATCACTGTTATATGGGATGACTTCACTTTTTAATTTGTTTAGCTTCCAAGCTTGAGAATATTATTGAGGCTGTCCATACAAGTACACACACACACACACACACACACACACACACACACACACACATACTCCTGTGGATGATTGATTGATAAATAAAACACTGATTGGCCAGTAGCCAGGCAGGAAATATAGGTGGGACTAGCAGAGAAGAGAATTGAGAGAACAGGAAGGTAGAGAGGAGGAGAGGCCAGCCTGCCTTCCAAGGAGCATGATGTAAAGGCAGCAGGTAAAGCCACGAAACATGAGGTAACATATAGATTAACAAAAATTGGCTGAGTATAAGAGTAAGTGCTAGACAATGGTAGGCCTGAGCTAATGATCGAGCAGTTTAAATAATATAAGCGTCTGTATGTTTATTTTATAAGTTGGCTACGGGAATTCCAGGGCTTGGCGGGACCCAGAGAGAAAAAAACTCTAGCTACAACAGAGAGGGGTGGGGGAGAGGGAGGGAAGGAGGGAGGGAGGGAGGGAGGGGGGAGATTATATTCATAATATTATTCAGTTTCACTTATGAACAAGTGCAGTTGTTATAGCCCAGTACTTACTCTTCCTGAGTAGCTCAGATCAGGAGATTAATTAGTTTTCAATATCACAGTGTTTGACCACACAAAGTGTTTTAAAATTTCAGTCCTGCTTGAGTTACAAATGGAAGGTGATCAAACCATATTGAGAAGGTTGGAAGAAAGCAGCCATTCTTTGGAAACTACTTGAGGAGACCTTGCCTTGAAAATTAAATTGACAGCAATTTCTAATGAAAGCTAGGAGTGTTTTATAATTCAAATTAAGACCATTACCACCCCAGGGCTCCAGTATTTATATTATGCCAGGATTTGTATAAAAAGCTACAGTCCCTTAGGGCAAACTTTGCAATGCCTTGCCAAAATCCATAAAAATATCCTTATATTGACCCAGGAATTCCACCTTCTGGACTCTCCTTTAGTTAGACACTCTCACAGTAGCACAGCAGATGGAGTCACAGAAACATTAAATACAGTCATGTTTACCAACCAGCTGTCATAACTGAGCCAAAAGTTTGGCTGGAAAAACAATAGTTCATCCATAATAAGAAGATTATTTTTTGCCAACAATAAAATGGCACATAAAAATACACAACATAATTAAAACACATGTATAATATATGATACGGGTGATCACCGTATACCAGTCAACATATACCATTAAATATGCTTATGAAAAACATGCATGTTTTTATAAATAAAGGAAAGTTTATAAATGGTGATTGAAAGCACTCATTTGGCCCTCCAAAAGAGGGAATTAAAACAACAGACCTACAGTGGCATACTGAAGTGATGACCATGGGTGCATATAGGAAATCATAGATGAAAATCAGAAACACTGTGAAATCCAGAGAAGGACAATAGCATGGTAGGAGAAACCCTCTATCCAGGCTCCACAGCAAGGAAAGCCAATTGTTCCCTCTACAGGGGGTGAAAATGAAATCTATCATCAGGAATACTGGCAATGCTAACTTGGAGCTTAGCTAGATGAGCCAAGGAAATGCAGTAATTAACATAGAAATTAACAAAAAGTGATCAAAGAGCAAAGAATAAGTGACCTACAGTGATAAGCCACAAATATTGGGACACATATTGCTCCCTTGAGGTTCAGAGACCAGTGAGTAAAGAAAGAGCCAGGAGTTAGGGAGGGGCAGAACAGTTTTTTCTGACCGTGACAGGGCTACTCCATTCATCAACTCACAGCAGTGATGGCTGCCTACACAAGATCTGGACACTGTCAAGCCAGTCGGTATTCTAGGATAGAATGGGGAGGTGAATCATGATCCCCTAGTGCTGAGGATCTATTGATCTATTAACAGTTGATAGCTTCTTGTGGAAAAGGCTTCAGTTTTCTATAAGGGGGAGGCCTGTGATACGTCAAACATGTTCCAGTGGATGGGTACATGCATATGAGCATGTGGGCACCACAATCTGGACTGATGAGTTAACAAAAGAAAGGGGGAAAAAAGGACACAAAGTTGGGAGGAAGTGGGAAAAAGAGGTGGGTCTGAGAGAGATAGGGAGAAGTTACATCATGGCACATGTATAGCATAATTCCTGTGCTTGTATGCACATAAACAAACAAACAAACAAACGAATCAATGTTAACTTTTTACTCAAAAAGTATTACGTACCAAACCAGGTTTCCTCTGGAATGAAGGAAAACTAAGACTATCTCAAAATAATCAAGAAGTGAGGAAATTGATGACACCAGGCCAGTCTTTGTGATCATTAGAGTCCCACATTATCATCATGATGTCAAAGCTCAAATAGTAAGTACCTAAAAGATAGGCTAAATCGGATCAAATGCCATCAATGCAACAGAACCTCAAACACAGGTTTTGTTTGAGAAAAATATAAGAGCAGATGAGACAAGCAAAAATAATCAAAAAAAAAATAGAAGAAAATCAACAATTTAAGAGACAAAAATTGTCAATTCAAATGACTCTTATACTCTTTATGCACCCTCTTCGATAATGATCCCTGAGCATTGGGGAGAGAGGTGTGATTCAAGTGTCACATGTAGGGCTGAACACACTACAGTCTCCTACCCTCCACACCTTGACTAGCATAGTCCTTATGTCAATCTCTAACTACTACAAATGGGAGCTTCTTAGATGAGGGTTGAAAGATGCATTCATCTGTAGGCATGAGGATAAGCAATTAGGACTTGCTTTAGTATCAAAGACCTAAATGTAATCCCTGAACTCTGAAAAAGAGAAAGGAAAGCATAGGAGAAAATGTTTCAGGACATAGGGATAGGCATGGACTGTGGCAAAGGTCCCCCAAAGGTTGATGAACCGGTACGATGGGTTGACAAATGTGATAATACAGAAACAAAAGGCTTCTGAACATTGAGAGAAACAACTGATTGAGGAAAGAGACAGTATATAGAACAGAAAGAAAGCTTTAAATAGTGTACCTGACAGAGGAAATAAAAAGTAAAAAATTAAAAAGATCTCCAAAAACAAAGCCCCCAATCAATCCAATCAATACATTAACAGATAAAATAGTTCTCAAAAGTTGAAGCCCAAATGGCCTATAAGCATATGAAAAAATGTTAAATATCCTTAGTCATCAGGGAGATGCAAATTAAAACTGCATTGAGATTCCATTTCACCACAGTCAGAATGGCTGTCATTAAGAAAACAAATAATAAATGTTGGCAAGAGTGTAGGAAGAGAGGGTGTCCTCATATGTTGATAGTCAGAGTGTAAATTAGCCTACTCACTATGGAAATCAATATGGAGGTTCCCCATAGAACTAAACAAGAACTACAAAGACTCAGCTATATCATTTCCGGGAATACGCCCAAATGAACCTGTGTCAGCATACTATGGGGATGCTTTCACTCTGGTTTATACAAAGACTCAACTATATCATTCCTGGGAAAACACCCAAATGAACCTGTGTTAACATACTATGGGGATGTTTTCACTCTGGTTTATACAAAGACTCAGCTATATCATTTCTGGGAATATGCCCAAATGAACCTGTGTCAGCATACTACAGGGATACTTTCACTCTGGTTTATTACAGCAGTATTCCAAATATACAAGTTATGGGATCAGCCTAGGCATCAGTCAACATATAGCTGCATATAGAAAATATAGAAATATGAACACAATGAAGTTTCATTTTTCTGTAAAGAATGAGATTATACTGTGTGCAGGAAATGAATATGAATGGAGAACGTCACACAAACTAAGTAAGTTCATGTTTTGTTTGATAGATTCTACTTTTATAAGTAAATTCACATAGATAAATAGATGACAGGAAAGTGGAAGTGAGACTATCTGGGGAAATTAATGGGAAGGGAAACAAAGGAAATGGGAGATTACATGGGACTAATGTGGTCACAGCACATGATCTGTTTGAATGAAAGTATCTTTATGAACACAATCACCACATACAATTAATATCCATTAATAAGCTTTTTGAATAACTGTTAAAATTATTCATTAAAGTAGCATGTTACACCACCAACACAAAATAATCAGTAGTTTTTCTTTTAAAAAAAATGAGTTTTCTGTAAGGGATTTAGGAAAGCAATCCCATTCACAGTGGCAAACAAAGAGTAACAACATGGTTAGAAATAAGCCCAAATAAAGCAAATGAAAGAGCTCTACCATGAAAATTACAAGGTAGTAGACAATGAAAATGAACATAACATCAAAAGGTAAAAAGACCTTGCATGTTGATGGACAGGAAAAAATAATATTACTAAAATTCTCATGCTACCAAACAACAACAACAACAAAAAAAACCTGTACATTAAATGCAATGTCCAACACATCACTGATGGCATTTTCCCAGAATTACCAAAAAACAGTAAGAAAGTTTCCAGGGAAGCAGAAATGCTGAATTGAAGACAGAAAAAAAAAAAACATTTATGAAAAAGAAGCAAATCTGGAAGGGTGGAGTCACAAAGCTGGGTTTCAAAATACAGTACAAAGCCTAGTAGCCAAAGTAGCATGGATTTTGGGGATGGGCAGATGGGACATGGAAGGGGGAAGATGAGAGGGGATGAGGGGGAGGGAAAGGAGGTGACAGAGGGAGAGGAGAAGGGAGACAGCGAGAGAAAAAGAGACCAGTAGGATAGTGTAGATGTTTTACTTTGATTTCCTGTTTCAATGATAAAAACAATCTGACCAAAATGAAGCGGAAACCATGGAGGAAAGTTGCATCCTAGTTCATGGATAGGTATCTTTCTTATAGGGCTCTACACTATCTGCCCATGAATGACACATCCCACAGTAGGCAGCACCTCCCATATCAATCAATAATCAAGACAATTCCTTGATTATTGTCAAGAGGTCAATCTGATCTGGGCAATCCTGCAAACTGAGACTCCCTCGGATAATTCTCTGTGTCAAGATGACAGCTTACAGAGCTAACTAGGATAGTAGAGACCCAGAAACAGCCATACTTCTATAGCCACCTGATACACAAGAAAGATGCCAAGAGCAAATAAGAGACAGGACAATCTCATCCACAAATGATGCTGGTGAAACTGGACATCACATGCAGAAGGATAAAACTTGACTCCTATTTCACATCCTTTACAAAACTCATTTAAAATATATTGAGGTCCTTATTGTCAATTTTGAAATTCTGAATCTAGAGGAAGTATTTCAAGACTGTGACCAAGGCAATATTCTTCTGGATAGAACTCCCAAAGCACAGAAAACAGAAGCCAAATCTGGCAAATGGGATTATATCAAATTAAGGAGATGAGTGCATTAAAAGGGGAAATGATCCACAGAGTAAAGAAAAAAAACACAGGGTAGAACAAAATACTTGCCAGCAATTCCTCTGATCAAGGTCTATATTCAGATATACAAAGAGCTCAGAAAACAGCCTTTACCAAAAAGTGATCCCTCTTAAAACCTGGTAAATTACCTGAATGTGCCTTTCTCAACTGAAGAAATACAAGTGACCAATAAACATGTAAAAATATTGCTGTGTTCTTGGCTATCAGGAATATGCTTATCAAACTGTAATGTTTTACAAAAGAACCAGTCTGAAGTGGCTATTAACAATGATTTAATAAAAATAACAAACACTGGCAAGCATGAAAAAAAGAATGTGTACACATTATTAGCAATACAATAAATTAGTACAGCCATTATGAAAAACAGTATGGTTTCCCCGTAGACCTAAAAATAGAACTACTATATAATCCAACCACCTTACTCCTGAGTATTCATCCAAAAACATAAGTCAGCATGTAGAAATAATGCCTGCAGAGCAGTTTATTTGGGTGTTATTTACAATAGCTAGCTGCCCATCTATACATATATAGATTAAGGAAACATGGAATGTATGCATGATAGAGTACTGTCAAGCTATGACCAAGAACAAATTCTACCACTTGTAGCAAAATAAATGGAACTAGAAAATATCATTCAGCAAAATATGTCACTAAGTGCAGCTAGATGACTATTTCATGTTCACCTTCAGATGCTGGGGGAGGAGGAAGAGGTAGTCACTACCTCTTCAAAATAAAACAATGATTATTATGAACTAGCAAGTTGTGCCTGGGTGAGTTATTGCACAGACAGAAGAAAGATGCATGGATATAAAGAGCACATGATATATATATGCATGGGGCTATCACAGTGAACCTCACTAACATGTGCAGTTAATATATTAATAAAATATATACAGTGATAAACATGATAAAGAGAAATTCAAAAAGATTGACAAACATTTCTAGGTAGTGTGCTTATAAGTAATTGTGTTTCTCTTCATTGAGTGTCATACTCTGAAAAAAGAAAAACAAATTAATCAAAATCCTAAAGAATTTATTTTTATTGTATTAATTATGTGTATGCAAATGTGTCCGTGAGTGAAGGTGCATGTGGAAACCAAAGGCATTAAGATTCCCTGCCGTAGGAGTTATAGGAAGTTGTAAGCCACCTGACGAAGGTCCTCTGGAAGAGCAGTAGTGCTTTTAGCAGCTTGAACCATCTCTCTAGCCCCAAATTAATCAAAATATCAATTAATCCATAAACTAACTAATGAAATTAAAACTGCCAATGTTTTAAATTCAAACAGTAAAGGCACTCAAAGAGTGACGTTTTATTTCCACCTGGTACTTTAAACTACAGTTGCAAAAATGATCCCCCTAACTAAACATTGGGGGCTGTTACCTCTCCTAAGAAAATTCATCAAATTTGGCAAAGAAAAGACTCATTTTTTTCTGTTTAGTGAAATAGTTAATCCACTCAGAACATACTGACATAATTTCCCGGTTTTAAGTTTCACTATTTTTCACTGTCTTTGTTTTTTGTTCTTTTGTTGAGATGACAGAGACACTCTCTTGTAAATGCCCTTATCCCATGCTCAATGCTCTTTGCAGTAAATACTATTTAAGGAAAGTCTTCCACTGATGTATTATTTTCTGAGACTTATTAGTGATGAACATGAGAAGATTTTAAATGCAGGTGAATATATATGCATATATATGTTAGAAGAATACACACACACACACACACACACACACACACACACACACACACATATATATATATTACTGCTGGTCTCTTAAAATGATACAAATGCAAAAATAACTTGAGTACATCTTCTGACCAAAACCATAAACCCTACACATAAATGGTTTCATTTCATATTTACTTGGAAAAATTTTTCCTCCAATGTGATTTTTTTTACATATAAGGCTGTCCCAAAGCTGTGGAGATGGCATACTTGGTCATAAGGTTTACTGAGCAAATATAGGATGTGAATTAAAATCTCTTTTATTCACAGAAAAATCTAGGCATGACTATGTGCTTTGTAACCCACAGTTGTTAGGGCCAGAGACAGGGAAATAAGTATTTCAGGTGCTTGGCCAGCCACCAGACTAGCATCGAGTTCCAGGAGAGATCCTGTCTCAAAGCACTAAGATGGAGAGTGATAAGTAGCACACCTGAAATCCTCCCCTGGCCTCTTGTGTAGAAGCAACCAGACCCAACATATGAACATATATACCATACACACACATAACATAAACTCACAAATGTATACATGCACAAGCACACTTGTATACACACAACACACAAACACAAATATCCCAACATTAATTCTTACTTGTTACAGATGTAAAATGACAAAAATGATGTCAAAAATATTTGTTAGAATTAAAGAAATCATGCATCCTACCTAATTCATGCTTTATTCCTTTGTGGCTTATCATCTTTGAAGCCATCATCTCTCATTTGTGTTCTGGATGAGCTCTGCTTAAAATCCTCAGACAAATAGACATTTCTGGTCTTGTCCTCCAAGATGACACACATACAGACACATATTCCTCCTGAGTAAGATTTTAATATTATAGATCACTATACTCCTAGCACTTCATTGGAGTTGCCCTGAGCTTCACTAGGAGATCCATACAATGGAAGAATCTTTCATCTGGAAGATGCATTCAACTTCTCCTCCTTTCTATAAGATGTACAAATGAAACAATATTTTCCATACAAAGATATCTAGGCTTAATGTTTCTCCCTCTCAGGACTCTATCACTCCATCCCTGTGATTGTGGTCCTGACTCTGGGATCACCACTGTTAATGCTTTATTCCTTTGTTTATACAAATAGTTGGCGTGGTCCTTTCATTAGTTTGGATAAATGCAAGTGTTGCCACACCTCTCTTCACACTTCCTCTTCTTTAACTGGTGTCTCTTAATTTCTTTTCATTTCTGTTTCTTATCTCAATTCTCCTACTTTTCTGAAATAGACTGAATGTCTAATCCCGATAAATCAAATTATCCCTTTCCTCCTTTACATTATTTTCTATTAGTTTTATCTCTGAATTCATTTCCTCCATTTTTTGTTCCAGCCCTTGAAAACCAAACTTCTATATCAAATCCTACTTATGTGTCATCTGTTTTTAGAATATAGGTTCCATGGCTGTATTCTACAAAGCCAATATTTGCATGCATTTCTTGCATGCATGTAACAATAAAGATGAAATTATAGCTATAACTTATGATATACATGCTAGTTATAAAGAGTTACTCAGGATTTAATCTGCAAGGTACATAGTATGATTTAATATTTTACATGAGTAATGTGATGAAAAAACATTACTTTTTTATGCTAAAACCTACTGGAGAAAATTCAGAATACTAAGGAAAAGTCATAATTTTTCTCATTTAGATATTCATTTGGAGCTTATAATTCATTTAGAATTCATATAGAAACTACCTTGATGGGGTCTTTGAATTAAAAATAGTTAGGGCCATAGGATTATAAGACTACACAATAAAATAAGAGAAATTGAAATGTAGACTACCTGGCTAACAGGTTTAGAGTGGAAGGATGAATACTATGTAGATGAGGAGGCCAATGAGAGAGTCTAGAAAGATGCCAAAGCTCAGCCCAAGATCAAGACTCATCAGGACCAGGTCATAGCAATATCTGGCATCAGTGACTTTTGATATTGAATTTGAAGTGATTCCAGCCCTGGATTTCTCACTTTACCTAGAACTGCTCAAATTTATATCAGGAATTTTACTCCAATCTATGACCACTAGGTATCTAAGATTTTGAAGGAAGAATAAGGGTCTTAGAGATTGTTAGTGGGATAAGCAAGACAGAGACATGAAGTTTCATATATTCATTAGTAAAACATACATAAGAAAAGAATTGAACCATTTGGAGTGCATGATTCCCTAAGCACATACGGTATCATGCAAGCAATCTCAAATACTGGTCATCTTATAAAATAAAAACTCTAATATGTATTCAACTTTCTATGAATTGAGCCATTTATAAAAACCCAAACTAGTACAATCATGCGGCATTTATTTCTTTTGGCTACTTATTTTACTTTACATGATACTGTTAATGAAACATGAAACAGAATTTTCTTCCTTTTGGGGACTAAATATGTCTTTCTCATATTTATGATGATATTTTCTTTCTTTTTTTTTTTTTTTTGGTTTTCCGAGACAGGGTTTCTCTTGTGTAGCTTTGCGCCTTTCCTGGATCTCACTTGGTAGCCCAGGCTGGCCTCGAACTCACAGAGATCCGCCTGCCTCTGCCTCCCGAGTGCTGGGATTAAAGGCGTGCGCCACCACCGCCCGGCTGATGATATTTTCTTAATCCATTTTCCTACCAATATGGCAGTTTCCTTGCTTTTACTTTTTGGCTATTGTGAATGATTCTGTTAAAACACACAACTGAAATCAAAGTACTGAATTGATTGGCCCATTATCACAAAGTGACAAAACATCATAATCCTGTTCTCTAGAACTGCCAATTATGAAAGAATGAAAATTTAGCCATGAGAGGTATACCTTCAACTGTTTTCCTGTTATAAATACAACCATCCTGTATCTTGTCTTAACCTTAGAAAAAAACTTTTTACATGAAAACTGTACCTTGAAAGGGACACCTCTACTTAAATATAAGCAGGAGCCTCAAGCTTGGTATGTCATAACTAACCTTCAGATCTTTCCACTTGCAGTCTGCTGAGCAGTTTTCTGCCCTTGACTGTTAACAGCAAGTATATTCTTTCACCTCTCAAGCAAAGTGCATCATTTCATACTTTACTCTCAAATTTGACTTTGTTTCTTTGATGGCAAATATCATATTTGACTTCTTCAAATTATATTCTTGTACCAGCTATTTCTATTACCCTGAGCCATCATCATCTCTTACTTGGGTCAGGCAACAACCGAGCAACACACTCTTGTGTCCCCAAAGGACCAACTCTCAAAGGAGAAACCACTATAAAAGTTAGATGTTCAGAATTATTCTCTAAACACAATATAGAAAACAGTATCTGGGCCTCATTCTGCCTCTTCCCTGCATAACTAATGAAG
The DNA here is from genome assembly GCF_049852395.1 of Peromyscus maniculatus bairdii. Taxonomy (NCBI): domain Eukaryota; kingdom Metazoa; phylum Chordata; class Mammalia; order Rodentia; family Cricetidae; genus Peromyscus; species Peromyscus maniculatus. The sequence goes on along the minus strand of NC_134868.1, from coordinate 34,521,987 downwards.
GGATTCACTTTTAACTGAATGCATTTTTGATGCTCAATCTTTCAATAATATTCCTCCAAAGGCTATAGGTAGTGAAATTGTCCCTTGATCCTTCTATGGTCTGCTATCAGGATCCTCTCTGCTCTTCTCACCTGGGTCAACCATATTGATCTGCCCTTTGATGAGGAATGACAGCCTACCCAATGTTTATTTTTTTCTTATCTCCCATAACAGATCACACACAAGGTATCGCTACATAGTAATATTTAAAATAGCAAGTCTTTATTTTCTGAAACAACCATGCCCTGTTTGGCTTTCTCCAGAAAACATTGTACTTGTTTTTCTGAGACTCTGTGAATGTCCAACACCAGGAATGACCAGAATGCCAACTGTTTGGCACACTTCTTTATCCTCGATAATGAGCAATACCTAGAACCTGGTAAGAGCATAAAAAATTTCTGTTGACTGAATTAGATGCATGAATGAAATAAAATACAAATCATTAACCAACACAAAGCATAATGTTTTGAAGTAAAACGTAGATTTAAAAAAGTGCAAAAAAGTAGAATTGTTGTAGAATAATCTATTTGTATACTGTGAAGATGTGTCATTGCTATTGCCTTCTGATTGGTTTAATGAAGAGCTAAATAGCCAATAGCTAGGAAGGTAGAGGTTGGATGATATTTCTGGGCAGAGAGAAGAGAAAAGGAGATGAATCTAGCCATGGAAGGGAGCTAGAGGAGACAAGGAGCAGGATATGCAGGGGGTGAGGTAAAAGCCACAAGCTACATGGCAGCATGTAGATTAATAAAAATGAGTTAATTTAAAATATGAGCTAGTTAGAAATAAGCCTAAGCTAAGGCCAAGCTTCCATATTTAATAACAAGTCTCTGTGACATGATTTGGGGGCTGGAGTTTCAAAAACCTGCTACATAACAACTAATGTCAATTAAGTGTCTGGCATTTCACTTGGTTGAATAAATATAATGTGTCATTCAAATAGCCAGCACTTAAGAAATTACAAAGAAAGAAAAAAAAATAACTCCCATGACTAAGTGATTCTAGAGATTTGCTGCAAAAAGAAAATATTCACCTGTCTTGTGGACATGCAAAAAAAAAAAGTTTAATCTGCTATCAAAATAAAGGTCTGATACATGAAGTAGGAAAGAAACATATTAAGGCACATGTTAAAACCAAGGTTTGATACACATCCCTTAACTGAAAGCAAAAGCATCATGAAACAAATCCCATCACAGTAGGAATGAGATATTACAATAAATCAGTTTCTTTAGGAAGCATAAGCTTACATTTTCAGTAAGTCTTAGATTGACTGAGGACATTTATGATGTTATGTATACCTTGTTTTATAAAATCACAAGGACAAAAGTTTTCTTAGAATTGGTCAATTGTATACAAAAGACTGAGTAGACTTTTTAAAATAACAAAATAGAAACTTAGCCAGTCCCAAATTTCCAGGTAGGTGCCACTCCAGCCCTGGGAAGAAGCAGTCAGTGGAGTAATTGGGGAACATTGCATTCAAGATCTACTAGACTGAACCTTTTTATTATCACAAATTGCTTATAAATTACTTTCATGGACAGTGATGTATCCTTTAGCTCCAAGGCACAAGGATAAATACTCTTTTCTGACTATTCTGGGTTTCTCACATGTACTGATGCTTGGATAAATGAGTCCAGTGAACGAGCTCCACCACTTCAACTTTTCAAAAGCCATATGTGAAAAGCATCAATGACTTTGATGTCAACAGCCCAGTCCACATATGCCTTGTGATTTTGGTGAAAATTTCAAAAGCCCTGCCTTTCAAATACTCACCCTCAAGACTCCTTCCTTCCTCTTTGCTCATCCTACTGCCCCTGTAATTTATTGTGTCTTTGTACGATCTTGGTGCTGTTCTTGAGAACTGCAGTTCTCAATCTGTGGGTCACAACCCCTTTGGGGGTAGAATGACACTTTCACAGGGCTCATATATCAGATATTCTGTCTATCAGATGTTTACTTTATGATTCGTAACAGTAGCAAAATTACAGTTATGAAGTAGTAAAGAAAATAATTTTATGGCTGGGAGTCACCACAACATGAGAAACTGTATTAAAGGGTCACAGCATTAGGAAGTTTGAGGACAACTGAGCTAGAGGGTTCAAGCATTATGTGGCAAATGCTTATCAGTGAAATGCCATTAGTATTTTCAAAAAAATATTCCTCAAAAAATAATACAGTATAACGCTTGTGTGCCTATGTTAGATAAAATGAAGATGAGAACAACAAAAGAGAAGCAGAGGAAGCAGATGGTAAACCTGACTTTTTTTTTCCAGAGTTAAAAGCCCAAGAGGTCAGAGCAGTAGCTAAGAGCTGAGACAAAAACCGCCTTCTTACCACCTGCGCCTCTGCCATCCTTCCCCTCAGAAAGAGACCTACTTCCTGTGTGTCTGTCATTTTATCGACTTTCTGTTCTGCCTTCTCATTGGATGTAAACCCAACCACATGACCTCCTCATCACTGGCTGTCTATACAGACCTCCAGGTCTCTAAACCTGACTTTTTAATGCATTGTTTCAAACCACTTGCTCTGGTATATTACTTATGTTTGTTCTGATTTGGAAAAGATGGTCACAGAATGCAGGCCTTTCGTCAGATAGGGGTGGTAACTAATGCAGGCGCTTGCCGTTTCATGCGGTTTCCTATCAGTCATCTCTAAAAACAATGGGAAAGATGCTTTACCCAAATTACATAGACAAAGCCCTCTAATTTGAACTGTTTAACCTTTATATATCTCAGTCTATGAGCATACAATGTAGCCCTAAAGCATTTCTAAGTTCCTTACATAAAGAAAAATCAGCAAGAAGTTGCATGTTGACTACACACATGATTTGTAGTGAAAATGAGTTTAAAAAATTATAAAATAGCCACTAATAATGCCCCAAGACAAATAAGAGGTGCCATGACCTAATCCTATGAGATGCTTTGCAAAAGTGAAATGGAGAGAACTTAGATCATTTGCAGGTGATATGTACTCTTAACATTCTAAGCATCATATTGATTATGCAGAATATATTTAGAATAATAATAACACACTGTGTGAGTCTTTGAAATATAAATACTTAATAATCTCCAGCCCCAGCAACAATGGAAGTACTTTTGCTTAATAGAAAGATAAGAAGAAAGACCTCCAGATATTTCCCTGTTGCAGCTGCCTCTCTGGATACAGATATAATTTGCTATGTACTCTTTTAATTGAAAAGAGATAAAGTGGGCTTTGAGGTAATTAGTTTCCCTGTATTATCATAATCAACAAAGTGTATTTTAAAGTCTTAAAGTAAAAGAGAGATTTCCTAGGGTGAAAGGATGTAGTATTGATTCCCAGCTGAATTGCTTGCTCTGGGAAGAAGCAATTCAGACTTGAGTAGCTGGAAATAGATCTACAAAGATGAATGCCTTTCATTTTGTATACCGTTTTTGCTTAATTTCACCAAGCACAAGAGGTAACAGGCTTGTGTTCTTACAACAGGAAAGGTACCAGGTGACAGGACAGCTGTCATTCAGGGACTCTGGGCTCTGATAATCACTCCGGGTCAGAAGAGATTTTCTTTTAGGTAGGGATTGGAGTCGGTAGTTTATAAATTTTCAATGAGTTCATATTTTTCTTCAGCAATAAAGTTAGGAGCTCTGATTTCACTGTGAACTCTGAAGTCCTTTGCCTCCTACACTTGTGAATGTGTGAATCCTGGGTCCTCTTCCCTTGTGAATAGGAAAAATACCAGTTGTTGTGGATGATTTACTAATAACCTATGATATTTTGAGTGTGGAATATTATATCTTGGCCTGAACTCTATGGACTAATAATAAAATTTCTTATTCACTTGCATCTGAAAATCAGGGACAATTATATTTTCATTCCCCACCTAGTCTTGGCCACCTTAATAGCTTTCAATCTATAGTCAAACACTAATAGACAAATCCATCGAACACTATATTTCTTTCATTACTTTAATAAGGGGAAAGAGAGACCTTAACATTTTGCTCATTTGTGTGTTTGTGAGTGTGTGAGTGTGTGTGTGTGTGTGTGTGTGTGTGTGAGAGAGAGAGAGAGAGAGAGAGAGAGAGAGAGAGAGAAAGAGAGAGAATATATAAGGAAAATGAACTAGTATCTCTAAACTGAAGATGACTATGCAAGAAAGACCAACTGAAGCATGAAATCCATTACAAAGACTAATAAAAACAGTTATTTAGAATTCTCTTTTGCTTACTTTAAAGAGAAAACCGTTTTATTATATTTTGTAACAAAATGGAGATCAGATGGATGCATCTGACTAGAGAAAAAACAGTGAATGAGGATTAAAAAAAGTAAACAAACAGCATAATCATTCTATGTCTCATAATCTTAGTTAACAAAATATTAAAACAAAATCTGAAGTTTTTCTTCTAATCTGGCTTGTGTAGCTAATGAAACTTGAAAGAAACACCTGACCAGATCTTATAGCAAAGCCCATCTCAGACAAGTAGCTTCAATCTTGGAGTCTGTTCAAATGTTTTTCCTGGAACAGGATTTTACATTTGCCGAAATGCAAAGAAGTGCTTTCACGGGATATTTAATCACTTCAGAACACTTGGCCAGAGTACATACCTTTGAAAATTATACAGGGATACAAATACAGATTTGACTTCTTTCTGTCTCTCTATGTCTTTCTCTGTGTCTCTCTCTGTCTCTCCCTGTCTGTCTCTGTCTCTCTCTCTCTCTGTTTCTCTGTCTATCTCTGTCTGTCTCTGTCTCTCTGTCTGTCTCTCTGTCTCTGTCTCTTTCTCTGTCTCTCTCTCTCCCTCCTGTTTGTGCATGTATGTGTGGGGGCCATGAGCACATACAGTAGCATACCAGCCCGTGTGTCAGGGAGCACAGAGGGAAGCCGGAGTAAAATTTTTCAGGAGTCAGTTTTCTCCTTCCCCCATACAGGGTCTGAGGACTGAACTCAAGTTTACAGGCTTGTCAGTGAGTGCCTTGGCTACCAAGCAACTTTAGTGACCAAAAGATTAGATTTCACATTAAATACCAAATAAAAGATAACACACAAGAATAATATATATAAAGAGAGAAGAAAATGACTTTTTTAACTTTATTTTTATTCTTTGTGTCTTTCACATCATGCCTTCCGATTCCACCCATCTTCCTCCCCACCCCCTAACCCCATCGGAAAAATAACATAAAATTTAAGAGGAGAAAGGAAAAAGAAAGGTGAGGGGGATGGAAGAAAGGGAAAATCTAGTCATGGAAGCTGCACTGTGACACATTGAGTCATGTAGTAACCCCTTTTATCCATATGTTTTACGTGCAGGCATACATCACAAAGAATCACTGGTCTGGTTCCATTTCCCTGGTCTGTGCTATACCATTGACTCTGAGCTCTCACTGGGACTCTTCCTGGACATCCGGGGCTGCCCTGTGTCAAGGAGATCCTTCAGCTGTGAGTCCTCAGTACTAACCACCCCACTCCCACCCCATCCCACCCCTGTACTCAATCAATCACAGATGGGGTGGATGTTGGGCTGGGCCAACACATTGTCCTGGTTCTGGGCCTGGGAAATTGCAGGGTTGGTCAGCCCCTCAGCTCTCCCGCAGCTCTCCAGCATTGCCCTGGCTAGTTCACCCTTTGCAGTGATGAGTAAGGGGTGGGGCCAGTTCTTCTGCTTTCATGTCCTCAGGATAAGTTCTCCCATACCTGCTCCTTCAGGGCCAGCTCTACTGTGTTTCTCAAGGGACATATAGGGACCACTTGAGTGCTGCAGTTGATGATGGGCAGAAACAGCTCTCTTCCTCTAATGAATGACCTCAGGGCCAGCTCTTCCACCCAAGTCAGGTGCTGATGCTGGGGCGTGGGGAGGGGCATCTCTCTCCCACTCATGCAGCAGCCACATGACATGTGAGTAATGGGGCCAGCTCTCCCATCATCATTGGGGCTGGCTCACACACACCACGCCAACGGGGTCATCTCTACTCTGCTGCCCAGGCAAGCAAGGTGCAGGGTCCACCTTCCTGAGTCCCCAATACTCTTCTGTCATGTGGTTAGGGGAAAGATGTCCCCGCCTTACCTCTCACCCCTCACTGCCTTTGACGGACAAGGGAGCTGAACTTCCCTGTTACCATCTGCATCACTCAGGACAGAGGGCACTGTTCCTCAACTGGGCAACACAATAGAGCTGACCCTATGGGCAGAGGCTCGGGTGAGAGCATCCTGAGTGTTTGTGAGTGGGATAACTGGTCACACCTCCCTCATCTGCCATGTGGTGGTGAGGGCAAGGGAAAGTTGCCCTCCAGCCTAGCCCCTGGCACCTGTGGTGGGCAAAGGAGCTGACCCTCCCCCTCACAGCAAGCAGGACTGCATACGGATTGAGTGCAAAATGACCGAGGTCTTTTGATGAAGAACATATTAATTATGCTACTTATACCTATATGAACTTTGAAAACAATTTAAATGAATAACTGAAATCCTACCTTTTTTTTTACTAGTCACACATTAAAATGAAGATTTAAGCAATCCATGATTTTGCCATACCACAGTTATAACACATCAAACCAGGAGTTTAATTAAAACAGTTAAAATTGGGAGGCTTTAGCTCTGCCCAGCTTCTGCATTATCACACCAAATTTACTCTCTGGTGATAAGCTAAGCAAACCTGATCATAAATTATTGGATCCTTAAGCTACATAATTCTGTCATCTTTTTTTTTCAAATTTCATGTTCCAAATGCTTTGTTTTTAAACCAAGTTTTTCTTTAAAAAAAAATCAAACTTATAAACATTAGATCAGTGTTAAATATACTATGGAAATGCCCAAGTATTATTTCATGAAGAATTATTAGGTGATAAAATTCACCTTAGTGAATAATCCAAAGCCAATGATTGAATGATAAACTGAAAAAGATTAAATAAAAAATTGTTTTCTCTGAACAAAGTTGTATCATATTTTCTTCAGACAAGCAACTCTCTCTTTTAAAAGCCACCATATGTTAGCAGTGCTGAGCCTTGTGAAGCTGACTATAAGGGATAACTTGGAAGTGATTATTTTTCTTTCTACAGATAGCAAACTCAAGGTTCTTGAATTTTTTTCATTAAGTCAATGTGAGCCCCAGTTAAAATCAATGTTGATACAGAATCAAACCCATGTATCTGAAAAAAAGAATTCAACATGACAAATGGAAGCTATTTGGGTCTGCTCCAATCGCTAAATTAGTGTATGTCATAGAATGTAGAGAAAGATCCCTCTCGCGGCAGGTAATGGATAAGAGAAGAGATGCCAAGGCACCATATGGACGGAAATGCATCCTCCAAGGAACAGAGAAAGCCTAATCTCAATTGGTACCCAATTAGATGAGAAACTAACTAACAAATGACTCAGCAATTTCCCTAATCTAGTGGCATTCTATAGAACAAAGCTTTATTTTATCCCAGTTCTTAATGCTAGTAAATGAAGTGACTGTTTGATAAGGAAAGATAAAGACATTTAATATTACAATGGAAGGCATCATAGCAGATTTTATATAAGGAAATGACAGGAGAAATTTTGAAAATGTTGACAGACTCAAAAGCTGATTAATTGGAAAAATAAACTGCTGAAGGTCAGTATTCAAAGCAAGATAAATGTCTAACGTGTGGTGTGAAAACAGTAGCTTTCTAAATTTAAGATAAGGTCTCACACACTGTATCATTTTGTTCTTTACAAACAAGCAGATGAGGCATCTCTCCTTGTGAGTCACCATCCCGTCCTATTATTCCCCAAGACACTGTAATAGCAGTCTTTGGGAACCTTTCAGGTGTGGAGGGCCTGTCTCCTGCGTATATGCTTATGGGAGCTGTTTAACACTGCCTTTCAATCCTCCAGCCCAGCTCTGCTATGTGCCTACCACAGCTTGAAGCTCCTCCCCCCCCCCCATGGCTCCTTTCAGGTCTTGTGCATGAGACCCCAGCTTTCTGCAGGCTCCCTGCACCCACTCCCTTCTGTATTCCCTACCACCAAATCCAGCACATTTACCTTCATAATAAAGAGCCTAGGGCGTCTCTTTAGCTTACCATGGAATCTGTCTTAAGTACTTTTCCTTTCTCCTACCCCTCCAGGGCCTCCTCTACAGCCACTTCAACACATAAGGACTGGAGCTGATGGCCAGAAATATATATATATATATATATATATATATATATATATATATATATATATATATATATATATATATATATTATATAATATATATATTATATATATATATTAATGTTTAACGGAGGGTATGACCCAAAAGAGCAGGGAAATAAGGAATAGAGATAAATCTTCTAGAAACTGTTTATTATAAATATAAAAAACTCCACATCCAAGAAACAGTATGAATGTTTAAGTGGAAAATAACGCATCAGGGCTAGACTCACACTTAAAGCTGCGTTCAAAAATATAGGAAAATTGTGTGCGACTTTGACATTTGACTCCACTGTGACAGCTGCTTCGGCTATCACTCTTCTGTGCTGTATTGACAAATTCCAAGTTAGATCTATGGACGAGCAAATGGAAAGATTAGTGTGTTTTATTTTGCTAGGGACATGAATTCAGAAAAAAAAAAGAAAGTTCTTCAAATAATAAATTCCAAATGTCTTGAGATATACTCTAATACTCTTGAAATATAAGGGATCAATGATAGCAATTGATCTATTAAGGTATTTTTGACTACTAATCTGATAGTGACTTAACAATATGATAATGAAATCTCGATTTGGTTTTGGTAGAAAAAAAAGAAAGAAATATGAGCAAACAAAAATTTATCATTTTATTAAACCTCTTTTCCTAACTCATTCCCTTAAAGTGAATATATATATATTTTATATATTTATATATATAAAGAGGGGGGTGGTGGGAGAGATCAGAGTCATTGTGTGCTTCTGTTATTATAGCACAGAACTTGTTTTGATACTTTTAAGCAATCACCCCAAAGTAAGCACTAAAAGGTTCTCATGATTTCAAGATGCTCTGATAGCTATAAGCCAAGAAACCAAAAAATGACAAGTAATTGCCATTGTTTCGGGAATGTGAACAGCCTGCAATCCAAGCTGTGAAATGCATTATTCCATGTCTTAAATGACTCGAAATGTGTACACAGCCATTGCTTTGTGAAGTAATTTATGACTGAGGGGGAAAATGAGTAGTGTCTTGGTGTCACCCTCAGGGGAAAAAGAAGTGACAGCCTCAACGGTGTAATTCTGCAATTTAATCAGAGGAGAATGACAAGAAATCAAGTAGGGGTGGCGAAATAAAAACAGGTTTAGAAGGCACCTAACAGGATCATTAGCAAGACTAAGCAGAGCGAACTTCTCTAATAGCATGAGACAAGGTCAAAAGAAAACATAAGCAATGTGTGCCTTGTACAGTAGCCCTGCAAACTTCAGAACAGCTGGACTGTTGGGGACTAGATCACATGGGCAGGCACTGGTATTCCTATACCTACTCAGCAGAGTACTGGCTAGGCATTACACATTTTTTCACACGACATAAAGCAATTCCCTTTTCCAGATCTCTATTATTCTTCAAGTATTTAAACACACCATTACGAGGAAAATGCACAGAACTGAAATCATGCTGTTACTAAAAGGGTATGTGGCACGGAGTTTCCCAATATCAGTCAAGTGATTCCAATGTGCAGAAAGCTATTGTCAACCTAGGCACATCAAAAAAAAAACAAACAAACAAACAAAAAAAAACAAACTCTGTTTTAGCTTTGACACCAGCTATTACAGCTATGTAAAGCTAGTGTAGGAATTTCAATTATATTAGCATGTTGATGTGCTAACCGGATAAGCCCTTTATGGAATATCATTTGCAGTATTACATGCTTTGAAGTTCAGCAGTGTGCTGAAAGTAATATTTAGTCTGAAAATTATCCTCCACCAGCTCTTTCATTTTTTTTTGCTCTGTTTTATGTAAATTCAGCTCAACAAAAGCAATACTCACTCTGATCTGGGGATAAGAGTGATCACAAATTTAACAGATATGCAAATAATAAGTTAGAAAAGAGAACACGTAACCTATATCTAATACTAAGCTAAATGGTAAAAGAATTATACACAAATGAAGATGAGAGATAAGTTCATATTCATACAACACGATTGACTTCTCTAGATTAACATTTATTAACTTTAAAAGTCATGTCACTTGACAAAAAACCAAAAATGGGGACAATTTTCATTAATGTTAATGGGAAATTATCATTATAATAATTTTAATTTTAATCTAAAATTCTTGCTTTGCATACCTACACACACACACACACACACACACTAATATATCAATTGAACAGTGAAAATTTATATATATATGATAAATAATAATTTTAAATAGTTACTACAGAAAATAGAACAAATAATTAAATCATTATCTGGACTCTATGGCTTAAATATCACCAATCATGTGCCGATTCTAATTATAATTACTTTTCATTCAACAATAGTTAGGGATGGAAATAGGATACAAATACCTAAAGACTCAAGTAAAGGCTGTACAAGAGCTTAGATGCCCCAATCAGACTGAATCTATGTTCTTAAAATCAACTAAAGTCTTTCTACAAAAAAGTTATATTCCACATCTTACCATCAAGATAGATACATCAACAAATTTTTGTTTTACCTTTTACACTGGCTATTGAAAATATGCAAAGCTATTGTAGAAATTTCAATTATGCTAGCATGTCAATGTGTTGAAACAATGTTTACTGCAATCCAGGCTGACCTTGAACTCATATAACTGAAGATGTTATTAACTTCTGATCCTCCTGCTGCTTCCACTTCAAGAAGCTGGGTTATAGGCATGTGCTACCACACTCACTTTATGAGGTACTGGGGATCAAGTCCAGGGTTACCCTCATACAAAGCAAGCACTATATCAACAGAGCTGCATTAATATTTTAAATATTTTCTCACTGTAGATTCTACTATTCAACTTAGCCTTAATCCAGCCATACTATTGAACCATCACATTTTCATATATTATGGTAAAATTTTTGATATGCTGTGAAAATAATAAAAAACAGGTAATCTTCAACAGTTACTCATACAAAAATAATATCAACTAGTTGTTATATGAGGTCGATAGCCATATATGTGCATGTTTGTGTTTGAGTATATTTGTTAACTCCAGAGAGTGAAAAGTGAACAAAAATCTTTAGGCTAAAGAAAGAAAAACCAAAAAATATTGTTTTATGTTCCTGCTCTGTTAATACTTTATTCTAATATTTCTTTTGTTTCAAACTCCAAAATATGTCCTTCCAATACAGCTCATTTATAACAAATTTTCAATGGAATGGTGAGCGTGGAAGCCACAGCATGGAACACTCCCATAATTCTCCATTCTGAACACACTCCTTAAAACTCAAAATGAAATAATTTCAGTGATCTAAACAGATGGAACACCAAAAGCCTCAATATAGGACCCTCTATCTTGACATTTTATTCACCATCAAAGATAACCAGTATGCGTCCCTAATAGTCCACAGATGCTTAACCATGTGTGTACAATATCCTAAATTTCTCCTTTTGTTGTTGTTGCTCATAATTCTATTAACATTGGTGTTCACTGAGAAACATGGTTAATATAATACCTGGCTTTCTCATTGCTGAAATTAGAGGTATGCTGAGTAACACAATGCAAGTGAAAAATATCTGAGAGAAGTAGGTTGGTTATAATAGTCTGGAGACTCTTAACTCTTGTACTGGAGAGGATACCCAGTGTGGATTATTACCTACCTGCTTGGAAGGATCTCAACTGGGTCTTGAGGATTCATAAGAACAATGAACCTTAGTCTTCCTAATATATTTATAGGATTAAAGAAACATGCTAAAAGAGAGATTAGAAATTGACACTATGAAATACAATGCATTAACCTTGGAAAACTCAGAGCCAACTCTGACTTCACACAATTTTGTTGGATCATTTTTAATGTAAATCATTACAGGGCTCACGTTTCAATATGGAAGTCAAGTGGGCTGAGATTAAGCTAAAACGGTCCAGTAGAATATTATTTAGGTTGCCATTTGGGAAAAAAACAAACAATTATTAACAACTTTACTTCTTTGTAATCTACATATCTTATGAAAACTTGGAATAAATTGTGTACAGATAGCTTTCTTGTTTTTTATGCTTCCTCAAAATTTTTAATCTAAATAAAGAATAGCTCATTTATAGGACACTTAAAAGCAGGGTGAATATCAGTCAACTATCAGAAATACCACATATATGCACATGCATATTTTTCATCTTGCACTATAATTTCAATTAAAATTTTCAATTAAAACATGATATGTTCTTTGATAGACAGTCTTAAAGTGATTCTCCTTAGGATGCTTGCTTTTAAAAGAGAATTATGATTCTAGATTCTTCATCATTCCATGGCACATGACAGAGTAATTTGTTTTATATACTTTTGTTATAGAGCAGCAGTTTTCAAACTGTGGATTGCAATCCTTTTTGTGGGTCAAATCCTTTCACGGGGATTGCATATAGCTATCCTGTATATCAGATATTTACATTACAATTCATAACTGTAGCAAAATTATAGTTATGAAATAGCAACAAAAATAATTTCATGGCTGGGTGTCACCTCATCATAAGAACTATATTAAAGGGTTACGCCATTAGGAAGTTTGAGAACCATTCTTACCGAGACTTTTAGTAAGAAATGAAAACATGTTTTGTGAGACCTAATAATCTAGAAAACCCAATTATATTAAAAGTTAAGCAAACACCCAAGATAAAAATAATAAAAACACTTTTATTTAGCCTTGGGCAAGCTAGAAGAGGTACATCTACATCTCCCCATAAAACAAAGCATCACATTTTGAAGTATAAAATACCTTAGTGAAGTGATTCCATTTAGAGAGCTGGACTGAAAATGAATTATGCCAGGTACTCTCCATTTCTTATCCCTTTCCTGAACTCTGGAGTCCTATTCCATGTCTAGAATGACTGTGTTATCCCAGCCTGCCGTCCACTCACCCCAGGTCTCTTGCACTCTGATTCAGTAGACTCAGGCCATGGGAGTCACCAGAAGGAGCCAGCAGCAGGTAAGGTAGGAGAAGAGATTGGTCCCTCTTCACCCACCACCTTCCTGGTTTGGTGTTCTAGAAGCTGGTGTCATCTGTCCAGTCTACTGCAGGTTTTTTGGTAATGATAAGTAATGTTGATTCTTCCTCTTCATTTCAGCCTTGTAATGGTTTCCAGCTGTTTCTAATCTTTGTCTGTTTCAACATTCCTTGTTGATTCCCTTTAAATAGTCCCTTTGCTAAGATCTCATCAAAATTCTAGCTAAGTGTACCATCTGTTTCCTGCCTAGCCCCTGAGCAGCAAGTGAAAACTAAAATTGGAGAGTCAAAGGGCAATTTTTTTGTCAAATGTCCTTCTAAAGCAAGCAACCCTTTATTCCCAGGGGTATGCAAAAGTCACCCAGCCCCTCATAGCAGGCAGCATGATCACAATGGCATTTTAATTAAGTACTAGGTAGACCTCATAATTCTCTGAAATAAAGTCTGCATTTGAGCACTACACAGTTAGGAGAAAGAAATCAGAAGAAATGCTGCACTTGAAGTCTGCCCCCTTCAAGAGATGCTTGTTTTTCAGAAAAAAAAATTTATTAGGTTTATTAAAGGTTTTCAATAATTATTAGGTGACTGTCACACTATCTAATTTTAAATATATGTAGGATCCTAATTTTTGGAGGGGGGATTTAGAGACAGGGTTTCTCTGTGTAATTTTGGTGCCTGTCCTGGATCTTGCTCTGTAGACCATGCTTGCCTCGAGTTCACAGAAATCCGCCTGGCTCTGCCTCCCAAGTGCTGGGATCCTAATTTTTTAAAGTACTCCTTTTATATACCTACTCACTCTCAATAGATTCTATTTATTATTAATTTATATAAATTTGTCTCTATTCATATATATGAATGCATTTATAAGTACATTTTGTTGATATTGGTACTATATGATGTGTCTCCATAAACCTATCTCTAGATAGATGATAGACATGATAGATGATAGATATATAGATAGGTAGGTAGGTAGGTAAGTAGATAGATAGGTAGGTAGATAGATAGATAGATAGATAGATAGATAGATAGATAGATAGATAGATAGATAGATAGATAATAGATAGATGATTATACATTTTGCTTCTCAAAGGATAGGAATTGTGGAAGAGAGCCAGAGGAAGGTAAATGGAGTGTTAGTGATAGAAAAGAATCTCAAAATTGTGTTGCTTATGCTGCAGAAGACATTCTAAAGATTGAGTCCCACGTTTTCCATCATTTCTACCTGTGTAGCCCAATATTATAGTTATGAGCCGCGTGACATAGTGACATCTAAGTTTCTAAGTGTGAGAAATCCAGTTCCTTAGTCACACTCACACCATTTCATGGGCTAGTGCCTGTCACATTGAATAGCACAAGCCATATCTCCTGTGACCATTGCAGCAAGTGCTAGGGCACTAAATTGCTTCATATATTGTGATTATCACCTAAGAGTATAATTGCATGCTCAGCTATAGGTACTGTGATTTAGGATATAGTGAAATAACTTATCCTTCATTTCTGCAGCTTGCAAAACATTTACAATAATTTCCTATGTAAATGCATGCTTACTGGATTAATTTGAAAAGTATCATTTTCTTTTTAGCATCTCTTTCAGATAGAAGATTCTTCTTTCTTATGTAATAGTCTTTAGGTAAATAGTTTGATTGTGATTAAGTATCTTTGTATTTTGTTATTTTTATTTTTTTGTTTTTTTCTAGCCTCAAACCAGTCTTACAGTTATGGCCTAAGAATTGTATACCATTAACAGAATGGAATCAAAGAAAGAGATGGCATGTGTTCATCCTAGTAATATCTATCCCTGTCAGCTAATATCCTGTTGTTGAGACCAACATGACAAGAATAACCCTGGTATTCCCATAACAAAAAAATGAGAAATTTATTCTTTTTTCTTTTAATTATATGCATTCATTTATATTTCTTTTAAGTGTATGTGAAAGTTGTCTGCATGTGTTTCTTATACCACATGAATGTCTGTTCACCGTGGAGGCCAGAACAGAATGTCAGATTCCCTGGAATTGGAGGTACAGAGTGCTGTGAGCCACTTTTTCTATAGTGATGGCTTCTATACTTGAATTTTCTCTTTGAGCAATTAATTTTCTCCCATCTGTTAAATAGCTTTGGAGATCATTTACATTATTTAAATAAATAAGCATTTAGAATTAAAAGAACTACAATGGCTGCCTTGGAATCTGTAGATGTTTGGAGAGTTTTCTGGTACCTTGAATTTCATAAGCTGATTAAGGAAATATATGGATAATATTACAAGAAGCCATTAGAATAGTTGATTAAATTGATGTGATATTTGTGTAAAGATTAAAGAGGAAAATCTCCAAATCAAATAAATAACAAGTTTTTTTTTAACCCCATGGTCCCTAAAGAGTCTATTGTGAGATTATCTTTTTGTACATTGAAAAGGTGTATCTCTGCCTAAGGTGCCTTGTGATTGGTTTAATAAAGAGCTGAATGGCCGGTAGCTAGGCAGAAGATAGTATGCAGGACTTCCAAGAAAAAGAGGAACTCAGGGTTAGAAACTAGACATATGGGAGACACTGGATGACACTGAAGAGGTCAGACATACAGTACAGCGTAGAGGTAACTGAGTCACAAGCCAGAACATAGATTAATGGATGCAGGTTATTTTAATTTATAAGAGCTAGTGGGACAAGCCTAAGCCAAAGGCCAAGCTTTCATAATTAATAAGAAGTCTCCATGTCATTATTTGTGAGCTGGCAGTTCAAAGAAAAGTCCAACTACAAGTTGCTCTTGAAATTAACTGAAACCCACATACTAACCATTGGTTTGAACATAAAGAATATCTTAAGTGAGTAAAAGAAAGACTGATTTATTAATTTTATAATTAAAATAGTTATTTAGAAAATTGATTTTGGATGTAAAAGAAGTGGTTTAATGATTAAGAATCCTGGTTGATCTTCCAGACGGCTAGGGTTTGATTCTAGCACCCATGTGGAACTCTAATTGCAGTTCCAGGGAATCCCACTGCTTCTTTTGGCCTTCACAGGCACTGCATTCACATGGTACATAGATATACATAAAGGCAAAACACTCATAGATAAAATAGAATAAATCTTTTTAAAATAGAAAATATAACTTTGATGCTTGATTTAGATAGGAAAATGTAAAGAATACAGTGATTTATTTAATTGATAAATATAAAATAGAGTACAAAACTACAAACTTGATTATTTGGCTAATTTTTTTCTGCTATATATTGGGTAATTAGACATTTAGATGCTACAATTGTTTTGTTTTTTGGTGTCCTCACATTCTCTTCTCCTTCTGCAATTTCTGATTGTTAATTATCTGGGTTTTAGTCACATGAAATACCTAGCAAACCCCGTATAACCTTAGGAAGTGTTTTACACAGAGAAATTCCTTTCGAGTTTCAATTTAGAGCTTTGGTTGAGTGTTTATTTCTTTTCCTTATTCAAAAGGGAAAAAAAAAAAGCCACTTCGTTAGCTAATAGCTTATACCAGACATCATCTCCAAGGAAATTCTGTCAAGCTATGGCTTGGATCTAGAATGTTAAAACAATGTTGTGAGGTAATGCTTGCTGGCTTTAATAGATGTCTCCTATGGGAGTCAAGTCCTGACTCACCTAGCAGCATTCTTCCCAAAAGGAATCATCGGAATCGAGGCCCATCTTCTCTCACCTCCCAGCTACAGTTGAAGTAAGGGTTCCCAAGCATGATATACAAAATCAGCAAGGGAATTCAAGCATGACCAAATCCCTTTTTAAAGCCTGTAACAGTGACAGAGAACAAATTCACGCGGTATATAATAATTTTTTCTGATATATTAAAGTATTTGAAGATCATTTGACTCTAGCATGCTTCTCCAAACAAAGTAATTCATTAACCTGAAATTTAAATAAAGAAGAATCTGTCAACAGTTCAAGAAAATGAACCAAGAAGAGATTCAGAGCTAATGAGTACCACTGGTCATGCATGCCTATTTTTCTATACCTGTGAGCTTTTAAACTGAGTGAGTTCCTAGGCATCTACTAAAGGAGGATTGCCCTGTATAGTTATATTCTCTACCATATTTTAAAATGACCATCTTGGTGTATCTATAGATCTAAATTAGCTATATATGAACGCAGAATTGTCAGAAGACAATTGAAGAAATAAATTAATTTCACTATGGAAAAATTTTGTCTGTCTTTTTTCCCATTTGGTAGCCACAAAACAAGGAAGGACCATTTTGCTTTGTTTTACTCATTGGTGTGACTCATTTAGCATTCCCTACAAAGAACAGCTTTAAATACTATAAACATTCTTCAAGTAAAAGTTCTGTTGTGCTTGTTTAAAAAAAAAAAAGCAGATAAGGATCATTTGTACTTAACAGAATTTATTTGCATATAAACAATTAACGTGTTAGAGTTTTCCAATCTGCCATTCTCACACGAATAGCAACCACACATTCTGTGATGTTATTTGCACTCACTTGCTTCCTTTAGGATATGCATTGTCATACT